>NW_028142548.1:0-52547 GCF_055691185.1 Crinia signifera
TAACAGTTGCCAGGGCAACCCTGGGCATACCAGGGGGCATAAGTGGGCCTGGACCCGCCCACTTCCGCTTTGGGGGCCAACAACAGTTGCCAGGGCAACCATGGGCATGGAAGGCGGCTTAAGGGGCCTGGACCCGCCCACTTCCGCTTTGGGGGCCAGCAACAGTTGCAGGGCAACCCTGGGCATGGCAGGGGCTTAAGGGGGCCTGGACCCGCCCACTTCCGCTTTGGGGGCCAGCAACAGTTGCCAGGGCAACCCTGGGCATGGCAGGGGGCTTAAGGGGGCCTGGACCCGCCCACTTCCGCTTTGGGGGCCAGCAACAGTTGCCAGGGCAACCCTGGGCATGGCAGGGGGCTTAAGGGGGCCTGGACCCCGCCCACTTCCGCTTTGGGGGCCAGCAACAGTTGCCAGGGCAACCCTGGGCATGGCAGGGGGCTTAAGGGGGCCTAGATCCGCCCACTTCCGCTTTGGGGGCCAGCAACAGTTGCCAGGGCAACCCTGGCATGGCAGGGGGCTTAAGGGGGCCTGGACCCGCCCACTTCCGCTTTGGGGGCCAGCAACAGTTGCCAGGGCAACCCTGGGCATGGCAGGCGGCTTAAGGGTTCCTGGACCCGCCCACTTCCGCTTTGGGGGCCAGCAACAGTTGCCAGGGCAACATTGGGCATGGCAGGGGGCTTGAGGGCGCCTGGACCCGCCCACTTCCGCTTTGAAGGGGGCAGCAACAGTTGCCAGGGCAACCCTGGGCATGGCAGGGGGCTTAAGGGGGCCTGGACCCGCCAACTTCCGCTTTGGGGGCCAGCAACAGTTGCCAGGGGCAACCCTGGCCATGGCAGGGGGCTTAAGGGCGCCAGGACCCGCCCACTTCCGCTTTGGGGGCCAGCAACAGTTGCCAGGGCAACCCTGGGCATGGCAGGGGGCATAAGTGGGCCTTGACCCGCCCACTTCCGCTTTGGGGGCCAGCAACAGTTGCCAGGGCAACCATGGCATGGAAGGCGGCTTAAGGGGGCCTGGACCCGCCCACTTCCGCTTTGGGGGCCAGCAACAGTTGCCAGGGCAACCCTGGGCATGGCAGGGGGCTTAAGGGGGCCTGGACCCGCCCACTTCCGCTTTGGGGGCCAGCAACAGTTGCCAGGGCAACCATGGGCATGGAAGGCGGCTTAAGGGGGCCTGGACCCGCCCACTTCCGCTTTGGGGGCCAGCAACAGTTGCCAGGGCAACCCTGGGCATGGCAGGGGGCTTAAGGGGGCCTGGACCCGCCACTTCCGCTTTGGGGGCCAGCAACAGTTGCCAGGGCAACCCTGGGCATGGCAGGGGGCTTAAGGGGGCCTAGATCCGCCCACTTCCGCTTTGGGGGCCAGCAACAGTTGCCAGGGCAACCCTGGGCATGGCAGGGGGCTTAAGGGGGCCTGGACCCGCCCACTTCCGCTTTGGGGGCCAGCAACAGTTGCCAGGGCAACCCTGGGCATGGCAGGCGGCTTAAGGGTCCTGGACCCGCCCACTTCCGCTTTGGGGGCCAGCAACAGTTGCCAGGGCAACATTGGGCATGGCAGGGGGCTTGAGGCGCCTGGACCCGCCCACTTCCGCTTTGAAGGGGGCAGCAACAGTTGCCAGGGCAACCCTGGGCATGGCAGGGGGCTTAAGGGGGCCTGGACCCGCCAACTTCCGCTTTGGGGGCCAGCAACAGTTGCCAGGGCAACCCTGGCCATGGCAGGGGGCTTAAGGGGCGCCAGGACCCGCCCACTTCCGCTTTGGGGGCCAGCAACAGTTGCCAGGGCAACCCTGGGCATGGCAGGGGCATAAGTGGGCCTTGACCCGCCCACTTCCGCTTTGGGGGCCAGCAACAGTTGCCAGGGCAACCATGGGCATGGAAGGCGGCTTAAGGGGGCCTGGACCCGCCCACTTCCGCTTTGGGGGCCAGCAACAGTTGCCAGGGCAACCCTGGCATGGCAGGGGGCTTAAGGGGCCTGGACCCGCCCACTTCCGCTTTGGGGGCCAGCAACAGTTGCCAGGGCAACCATGGGCATGGAAGGGCGGCTTAAGGGGGCCTGGACCCGCCCACTTCCGCTTTGGGGGCCAGCAACAGTTGCCAGGGCAACCCTGGGCATGGCAGGGGGCTTAACGGGGCCTGGACCCGCCCACTTCCGCTTTGGGGGCCAGCAACAGTTACCAGGGCAACCCTGGGCATGGCAGGGGCTTAAGGGGGCCTGGACCCGCCCACTTCCGCTTTGGGGGCCAGCAACAGTTGCCAGGACAACCCTGGGCATGGCAGGGGGCTTAAGGGCGCCTGGAAACGCCCACTTCCGCTTTGGGGGCCAGCAACAGTTGCCAGGACAACCATGGGCATGGCAGGGGGCTTAAGGGCGCCTGGACCCGCCCACTTCCGCTTTGGGGGGCAGCAACAGTTGCCAGGGCAACCCTGGGCATGGCAGGGGGCTTAAGGGCGCCAGGACCCGCCCACTTCCGCTTTGGGGGCCAGCAACAGTTGCCAGGGCTACCTTGGGCATGACAGGGGGGCTAAAGGGGGCCTGGACCCGCCCACTTCCGCTTTGGGGGCCAGCAACAGTTGCCAGGGCAACCCTGGCATGGCAGGGGGCTTAAGGGCGCCAGGACCCGCCCACTTCCGCTTTGGGGGCCAGCAACAGTTGCCAGGGCTACACTGGGCATGGCAGGGTGCTTAAGGGGGCCTGGACCCGCCCACTTCCGCTTTGAGGGCCAGCAACAGTTGCCAGGGCAACCCTGGGCATGGCATGGGGCTTAAGGGCGCCAGGACCCGCCCACTTCCGCTTTGGGGGCCAGCAACAGTTGCCAGGGCAACCATGGGCATGGCAGGGGGCTTAAGGGCGCCTGGACCCGCCCACTTCCGCTTTGGGGGCCAGCAACAGTTGCCAGGGCAACCCTGGGCATGGCAGGGGGCTTAAGGGGGCCTGGACCCGCCCACTTCCGCTTTGGGGGCCAGCAACAGTTGCCAGGACAACCATGGGCATGGCAGGGGGCTTAAGGGCGCCTGGACCCGCCCACTTCCGCTTTGGGGGCCAGCAACAGTTGCCAGGGCAACCCTGGGCATGGCAGGGGGCTTAAGGGCGCCAGGACCCGCCCACTTCCGCTTTGGGGGCCAGCAACAGTTGCCAGGGCTACACTGGGCATGGCAGTGTGCTTAAGGGGCCTGGACCCGAACACTTCCGCTTTGAGGGGCCAGCAACTGTTGCCAGGGCAACCCTGGGCATGGCATGGGGCTTAAGGGCGCCAGGACCCGCCCACTTCCGCTTTGGGGGCCAGCAACAGTTGCCAGGGCAACATTGGGCATGGCAGGGGGCTTAAGGGCGCCAGGACCCGCCCACTTCCGCTTTGGGGGCCAGCAACAGTTGCCAGGACAACCCTGGGCATGGCAGGGGCTTAAGGGCGCCTGGAAACGCCCACTTCCTCTTTGGGGGCCAGCAACAGTTGCCAGGACAACCATGGGCATTGCAGGGGGATTAAGGGCGCCTGGACCCGCCCACTTCCGCTTTGGGGGCCAGCAACAGTTGCCAGGGCAACCCTGGGCATGGCAGCAGGCTTAAGGGGGCATCGACCCGCCCACTTCCGCTTTGGGGGCCAGCAACCAGTTGCCAGGGCAACCCTGGGCATGGCAGGGGGCTTAAGGGGGCCTGGACCCGCCCACTTCCGCTTTGGGGGCCAGCAACAGTTGCCAGGGCAACCCTGGCCATGGCAGGGGGCTTTAGGGCGCCAGGACCCGCCCCACTTCCGCTTTGGGGGCCAGCAACAGTTGCCAGGGCAACCCTGGGCCATGGCAGGGGGCTTAAGGGCGCCAGGACCCGCCCACTTCCGCTTTGGGGGCCAGCAACAGTTGCCAGGGCATACCCTGGGCATACCAGGGGGCATAAGTGGGCCCTGGACCCGCCCACTTCCGCTTTGGGGGCCAACAACAGTTGCCAGGGCAACCATGGGCATGGAAGGCGGCTTAAGGGGGCCTGGACCCGCCCACTTCCGCTTTGGGGGCCAGCAACAGTTGCCAGGGCAACCCTGGGCATGGCAGGGGCTTAAGGGGGCCTGGACCCGCCCACTTCCGCTTTGGGGGCCAGCAACAGTTGCCAGGGCAACCCTGGGCATGGCAGGGGGCTTAAGGGCGCCTGGAAACGCCCACTTCCGCTTTGGGGGCCAGCAACAGTTGCCATGACAACCATGGGCATGGCAGGGGGCTTAAGGGCGCCTGGACCCGCCCACTTCCGCTTTGGGGGCCAGCAACAGTTGCCAGGGCAACCCTGGGCATGGCAGGGGGCTTAAGGGGGCCTGGACCCGCCCACTTCCGCTTTGGGGGCCAGCAACAGTTGCCAGGACAACCATGGGCATGGCAGGGGGCTTAAGGGCGCCTGGACCCGCCCACTTCCGCTTTGGGGGCCAGCAACAGTTGCCAGGGCAACCCTGGGCATGGCAGGGGGCTTAAGGGCGCCAGGACCCGCCCACTTCCGCTTTGGGGGCCAGCAACAGTTGCCAGGGCTACACTGGGCATGGCAGGGTGCTTAAGGGGGCCTGGACCCGAACACTTCCGCTTTGAGGGCCAGCAACTGTTGCCAGGGCAACCCTGGGCATGGCATGGGGCTTAAGGGCGCCAGGACCCGCCCACTTCCGCTTTGGGGGCCAGCAACAGTTGCCAGGGCAACATTGGGCATGGCAGGGGGCTTAAGGGCGCCAGGACCCGCCCACTTCCGCTTTGGGGGCCAGCAACAGTTGCCAGGACAACCCTGGGCATGGCAGGGGGCTTAAGGGCGCCTGGAAACGCCCACTTCCTCTTTGGGGGCCAGCAACAGTTGCCAGGACAACCATGGGCATTGCAGGGGGATTAAGGGCGCCTGGACCCGCCCACTTCCGCTTTGGGGGCCAGCAACAGTTGCCAGGGCAACCCTGGGCATGGCAGCAGGCTTAAGGGGGCATCGACCCGCCCACTTCCGCTTTGGGGGCCAGCAACAGTTGCCAGGGCAACCCTGGGCATGGCAGGGGGCTTAAGGGGGCCTGGACCCGCCCACTTCCGCTTTGGGGGCCAGCAACAGTTGCCAGGGCAACCCTGGCCATGGCAGTGGGCTTTAGGGCGCCAGGACCCGCCCACTTCCGCTTTGGGGGCCAGCAACAGTTGCCAGGGCAACCCTGGCCATGGCAGGGGGCTTAAGGGCGCCAGGACCCGCCCACTTCCGCTTTGGGGGCCAGCAACAGTTGCCAGGGCAACCCTGGGCATACCAGGGGGCATAAGTGGGCCTGGACCCGCCCACTTCCGCTTTGGGGGCCAACAACAGTTGCCAGGGCAACCATGGGCATGGAAGGCGGCTTAAGGGGGCCTGGACCCGCCCACTTCCGCTTTGGGGGCCAGCAACAGTTGCCAGGGCAACCCTGGGCATGGCAGGGGGCTTAAGGGGGCCTGGACCCGCCCACTTCCGCTTTGGGGGCCAGCAACAGTTGCCAGGGCAACCCTGGGCATGGCAGGGGGCTTAAGGGGGCCTGGACCCGCCCACTTCCGCTTTGGGGGCCAGCAACAGTTGCCAGGGCAACCCTGGGCATGGCAGGGGGCTTAAGGGGGCCTGGACCCGCCCACTTCCGCTTTGGGGGCCAGCAACAGTTGCCAGGGCAACCCTGGGCATGGCAGGGGGCTTAAGGGGGCCTAGATCCGCCCACTTCCGCTTTGGGGGCCAGCAACAGTTGCCAGGGCAACCCTGGGCATGGCAGGGGGCTTAAGGGCGCCAGGACCCGCCCACTTCCGCTTTGGGGGCCAGCAACAGTTGCCAGGACAACCCTGGGCATGGCAGGGGGCTTAAGGGCGCCTGGAAAAGCCCACTTCCGCTTTGGGGGCCAGCAACAGTTGCCAGGACAACCATGGGCATTGCAGGGGGCTTAAGGGCGCCTGGACCCGCCCACTTCCGCTTTGGGGGCCAGCAACAGTTGCCAGGGCAACCCTGGCCATGGCAGGGGGCTTAAGGGCGCCATGACCCGCCCACTTCCGCTTTGGGGGCCAGCAACAGTTGCCAGGGCAACCCTGGGCATGGCAGGGTGCTTGAGGGCGCCTGGACCCGCCCACTTCCGCTTTGAAGGGGGCAGCAACAGTTGCCAGGGCTACCCTGGGCATGGCAGGGGGCATAAGGGGGCCTGGACCCGCCCACTTCCGCTTTGGGGGCCAGCATTAGTTGCCAGGGCAACCATGGGCATGGAAGGGGGCTTAAGGGGGCCTGGACCCGCCCACTTCTGCTTTGGGGGCCACCAACAGTTGCCAGGGCAACCCTGGGCATGGCAGGGGGCTTAAGGGGGCATGGACCCGCCCACTTCCGCTTTGGGGGCCAGCAACAGTTGCCAGGGCAACCCTGGGCATGGCATGGGGCTTAAGGGCGCCAGGACCCGCCCACTTCCGCTTTGGGGGCCAGCAACAGTTGCCAGGACAACCCTGGGCATGGCAGGGGGCTTAAGGGCGCCTGGAAACGCCCACTTCCGCTTTGGGGGCCAGCAACAGTTGCCAGGACAACCATGGGCATGGCAGGGGGCTTAAGGGCGCCTGGACCCGCCCACTTCCGCTTTGGGGGCCAGCAACAGTTGCCAGGGCAACCCTGGGCATGGCAGGGGGCTTAAGGGGGCCTGGACCCGCCCACTTCCGCTTTGGGGGCCAGCAACAGTTGCCAGGGCTACCCTGGGCATGGCAGGGGGCATAAGGGGGCCTGGACCCGCCCACTTCCGCTTTGGGGGCCAGCATTAGTTGCCAGGGCAACCATGGGCATGGAAGGGGGCTTAAGGGGGCCTGGAAACGCCCACTTCCGCTTTGGGGGCCAGCAACAGTTGCCAGGGCAACCCTGGGCATGGCAGGGGGCATAAGTGGGCCTGGACCCGCCCACTTCCGCTTTGGGGGCCAGCAGCAGTTGCCAGGGCAACCATGGGCATGGAAGGCGGCTTAAGGGGGCCTGGACCCGCCCACTTCCGCTTTGGGGGCCAGCAACAGTTGCCAGGGCAACCCTGGGCATGGCAGGGGGCTTAAGGGGGCCTGGACCCGCCCACTTCCGCTTTGGGGGCCAGCAACAGTTGCCAGGGCAACCCTGGGCATGGCAGGGGGCTTAAGGGGCCTGGACCCGCCCACTTCCGCTTTGGGGGCCAGCAACAGTTGCCAGGGCAACCCTGGCCATGGCAGGGGGCTTAAGGGCGCCATGACCCGCCCACTTCCGCTTTGGGGGCCAGCAACAGTTGCCAGGGCAACCCTGGGCATGGCAGGGTGCTTGAGGGCGCCTGGACCCGCCCACTTCCGCTTTGAAGGGGGCAGCAACAGTTGCCAGGGCTACCCTGGGCATGGCAGGGGGCATAAGGGGGCCTGGACCCGCCCACTTCCGCTTTGGGGGCCAGCATTAGTTGCCAGGGCAACCATGGGCATGGAAGGGGGCTTAAGGGGGCCTGGAAACGCCCACTTCAGCTTTGGGGGCCAGCAACAGTTGCCAGGGCAACCCTGGCCATGGCAGGGGGCTTAAGGGCGCCAGGACCCGCCCACTTCCGCTTTGGGGGCCAGCAACAGTTGCCAGGGCAACCCTGGGCATGGCAGGGTGCTTGAGGGCGCCAGGACCCGCCCACTTCCGCTTTGAAGGGGGCAGCAACAGTTGCCAGGGCTACCCTGGGCATGGCAGGGGGCATAAGGGGGCCTGGACCCGCCCACTTCCGCTTTGGGGGCCAGCATTAGTTGCCAGGGCAACCATGGGCATGGAAGGGGGCTTAAGGGGGCCTGGAAACGCCCACTTCCGCTTTGGGGGCCAGCAACAGTTGCCAGGGCAACCCTGGGCATGGCAGGGGGCTTAAGGGGGCCTGGACCCGCCCAATTCCACTTTGGGGGCCAGCAACAGTTGCCAGGGCAACCCTGGGCATGGCAGGTGGCTTAAGGGGGCCTGGACCCGCCCACTTCCGCTTTGGGGGCCAGCAACAGTTGCCAGGGCAACCCTGGGCATGGCAGGGGGCTTAAGGGCGCCAGGACCCGCACACTTCCGCTTTGGGGGCCAGCAACAATTGCCAGGGCAACCCTGGGCATTGCAGGGTGCTTAAGGGGGCCTGGACCCGCCCACTTCCGCTTTGGGGGCCAGCAACAGTTGCCAGGGCAACCCTGGGCATGGCAGGGGGCTTAAGGGGGCCTGGACCTGCCCACTTCCGCTTTGGGGGCCAGCAACAGTTGCCAGGGCAACCATGGGCATGGAAGGGGGCTTAAGGGGGCCTGGACCCGCCCACTTCCGCTTTGGGGGCCAGCAACAGTTGCCAGGGCTACCCTGGGCATGGAATGGGGCTTAAGGGCGCCAGGAGCCGCCCACTTCCGCTTTGGGGGCCAGCAACAGTTGCCAGGACAACCCTGGGCATGGCAGGGGGCTTAAGGGCGCCTGGACCCGCCCACTTCCGCTTTGGGGGCCAGCAACAGTTGCCAGGACAACCATGGGCATGGCAGGGGGCTTAAGGGCGCCTGGACCCGCCCACTTCCGCTTTGGGGGCCAGCAACAGTTGCCAGGGCAACCCTGGGCATGGCAGGGGGCTTAAGGGCGCCTGGACCCGCCCACTTCCGCTTTGGGGGCCAGCAACAGTTGCCAGGGCAACCCTGGGCATGGCAGGGGGCTTAAGGGCGCCAGGACCCGCCCACTTCCGCTTTGGGGGCCAGCAACAGTTGCCAGGGCTACACTGGGCATGGCAGGGTGCTTAAGGGGGCCTGGACCCGAACACTTCCGCTTTGAGGGCCAGCAACTGTTGCCAGGGCAACCCTGGGCATGGCATGGGGCTTAAGGGCGCCAGGACCCGCCCACTTCCGCTTTGGGGGCCAGCAACAGTTGCCAGGGCAACATTGGGCATGGCAGGGGGCTTAAGGGCGCCAGGACCCGCCCACTTCCGCTTTGGGGGCCAGCAACAGTTGCCAGGGCAACCCTGGCCATGGCAGGGGGCTTTAGGGCGCCAGGACCCGCCCACTTCCGCTTTGGGGGCCAGCAACAGTTGCCAGGGCAACCCTGGCCATGGCAGGGGGCTTAAGGGCGCCAGGACCCGCCCACTTCCGCTTTGGGGGCCAGCAACAGTTGCCAGGGCAACCCTGGGCATACCAGGGGGCATAAGTGGGCCTGGACCCGCCCACTTCCGCTTTGGGGGCCAACAACAGTTGCCAGGGCAACCATGGGCATGGAAGGCGGCTTAAGGGGGCCTGGACCCGCCCACTTCCGCTTTGGGGGCCAGCAACAGTTGCCAGGGCAACCCTGGGCATGGCAGGGGGCTTAAGGGGGCCTGGACCCGCCCACTTCCGCTTTGGGGGCCAGCAACAGTTGCCAGGGCAACCCTGGGCATGGCAGGGGGCTTAAGGGGGCCTGGACCCGCCCACTTCCGCTTTGGGGGCCAGCAACAGTTGCCAGGGCAACCCTGGGCATGGCAGGGGGCTTAAGGGGGCCTGGACCCGCCCACTTCCGCTTTGGGGGCCAGCAACAGTTGCCAGGGCAACCCTGGGCATGGCAGGGGGCTTAAGGGGGCCTAGATCCGCCCACTTCCGCTTTGGGGGCCAGCAACAGTTGCCAGGGCAACCCTGGGCATGGCAGGGGGCTTAAGGGGGCCTGGACCCGCCCACTTCCGCTTTGGGGGCCAGCAACAGTTGCCAGGGCAACCCTGGGCATGGCAGGCGGCTTAAGGGGGCCTGGACCCGCCCACTTCCGCTTTGGGGGCCAGCAACAGTTGCCAGGGCAACATTGGGCATGGCAGGGGGCTTGAGGGCGCCTGGACCCGCCCACTTCCGCTTTGAAGGGGGCAGCAACAGTTGCCAGGGCAACCCTGGGCATGGCAGGGGGCTTAAGGGGGCCTGGACCCGCCAACTTCCGCTTTGGGGGCCAGCAACAGTTGCCAGGGCAACCCTGGCCATGGCAGGGGGCTTAAGGGCGCCAGGACCCGCCCACTTCCGCTTTGGGGGCCAGCAACAGTTGCCAGGGCAACCCTGGGCATGGCAGGGGGCATAAGTGGGCCTTGACCCGCCCACTTCCGCTTTGGGGGCCAGCAACAGTTGCCAGGGCAACCATGGGCATGGAAGGCGGCTTAAGGGGGCCTGGACCCGCCCACTTCCGCTTTGGGGGCCAGCAACAGTTGCCAGGACAACCATGGGCATGGCAGGGGGCTTAAGGGCGCCTGGACCCGCCCACTTCCGCTTTGGGGGCCAGCAACAGTTGCCAGGGCAACCCTGGGCATGGCAGGGGGCTTAAGGGCGCCTGGACCCGCCCACTTCCGCTTTGGGGGCCAGCAACAGTTGCCAGGGCAACCCTGGGCATGGCAGGGGGCTTAAGGGCGCCAGGACCCGCCCACTTCCGCTTTGGGGGCCAGCAACAGTTGCCAGGGCTACACTGGGCATGGCAGGGTGCTTAAGGGGGCCTGGACCCGAACACTTCCGCTTTGAGGGCCAGCAACTGTTGCCAGGGCAACCCTGGGCATGGCATGGGGCTTAAGGGCGCCAGGACCCGCCCACTTCCGCTTTGGGGGCCAGCAACAGTTGCCAGGGCAACATTGGGCATGGCAGGGGGCTTAAGGGCGCCAGGACCCGCCCACTTCCGCTTTGGGGGCCAGCAACAGTTGCCAGGGCAACCCTGGCCATGGCAGGGGGCTTTAGGGCGCCAGGACCCGCCCACTTCCGCTTTGGGGGCCAGCAACAGTTGCCAGGGCAACCCTGGCCATGGCAGGGGGCTTAAGGGCGCCAGGACCCGCCCACTTCCGCTTTGGGGGCCAGCAACAGTTGCCAGGGCAACCCTGGGCATACCAGGGGGCATAAGTGGGCCTGGACCCGCCCACTTCCGCTTTGGGGGCCAACAACAGTTGCCAGGGCAACCATGGGCATGGAAGGCGGCTTAAGGGGGCCTGGACCCGCCCACTTCCGCTTTGGGGGCCAGCAACAGTTGCCAGGGCAACCCTGGGCATGGCAGGGGGCTTAAGGGGGCCTGGACCCGCCCACTTCCGCTTTGGGGGCCAGCAACAGTTGCCAGGGCAACCCTGGGCATGGCAGGGGGCTTAAGGGGGCCTGGACCCGCCCACTTCCGCTTTGGGGGCCAGCAACAGTTGCCAGGGCAACCCTGGGCATGGCAGGGGGCTTAAGGGGGCCTGGACCCGCCCACTTCCGCTTTGGGGGCCAGCAACAGTTGCCAGGGCAACCCTGGGCATGGCAGGGGGCTTAAGGGGGCCTAGATCCGCCCACTTCCGCTTTGGGGGCCAGCAACAGTTGCCAGGGCAACCCTGGGCATGGCAGGGGGCTTAAGGGGGCCTGGACCCGCCCACTTCCGCTTTGGGGGCCAGCAACAGTTGCCAGGGCAACCCTGGGCATGGCAGGCGGCTTAAGGGGGCCTGGACCCGCCCACTTCCGCTTTGGGGGCCAGCAACAGTTGCCAGGGCAACATTGGGCATGGCAGGGGGCTTGAGGGCGCCTGGACCCGCCCACTTCCGCTTTGAAGGGGGCAGCAACAGTTGCCAGGGCAACCCTGGGCATGGCAGGGGGCTTAAGGGGGCCTGGACCCGCCAACTTCCGCTTTGGGGGCCAGCAACAGTTGCCAGGGCAACCCTGGCCATGGCAGGGGGCTTAAGGGCGCCAGGACCCGCCCACTTCCGCTTTGGGGGCCAGCAACAGTTGCCAGGGCAACCCTGGGCATGGCAGGGGGCATAAGTGGGCCTTGACCCGCCCACTTCCGCTTTGGGGGCCAGCAACAGTTGCCAGGGCAACCATGGGCATGGAAGGCGGCTTAAGGGGGCCTGGACCCGCCCACTTCCGCTTTGGGGGCCAGCAACAGTTGCCAGGGCAACCCTGGGCATGGCAGGGGGCTTAAGGGGGCCTGGACCCGCCCACTTCCGCTTTGGGGGCCAGCAACAGTTGCCAGGGCAACCCTGGGCATGGCAGGGGGCTTAAGGGGGCCTGGACCCGCCCACTTCCGCTTTGGGGGCCAGCAACAGTTGCCAGGGCAACCCTGGGCATGGCAGGGGGCTTAACGGGGCCTGGACCCGCCCACTTCCGCTTTGGGGGCCAGCAACAGTTACCAGGGCAACCCTGGGCATGGCAGGGGGCTTAAGGGGGCCTGGACCCGCCCACTTCCGCTTTGGGGGCCAGCAACAGTTGCCAGGACAACCCTGGGCATGGCAGGGGGCTTAAGGGCGCCTGGAAACGCCCACTTCCGCTTTGGGGGCCAGCAACAGTTGCCAGGACAACCATGGGCATGGCAGGGGGCTTAAGGGCGCCTGGACCCGCCCACTTCCGCTTTGGGGGGCAGCAACAGTTGCCAGGGCAACCCTGGGCATGGCAGGGGGCTTAAGGGCGCCAGGACCCGCCCACTTCCGCTTTGGGGGCCAGCAACAGTTGCCAGGGCTACCTTGGGCATGACAGGGGGCTAAAGGGGGCCTGGACCCGCCCACTTCCGCTTTGGGGGCCAGCAACAGTTGCCAGGGCAACCCTGGGCATGGCAGGGGGCTTAAGGGCGCCAGGACCCGCCCACTTCCGCTTTGGGGGCCAGCAACAGTTGCCAGGGCTACACTGGGCATGGCAGGGTGCTTAAGGGGGCCTGGACCCGCCCACTTCCGCTTTGAGGGCCAGCAACAGTTGCCAGGGCAACCCTGGGCATGGCATGGGGCTTAAGGGCGCCAGGACCCGCCCACTTCCGCTTTGGGGGCCAGCAACAGTTGCCAGGGCAACATTGGGCATGGCAGGGGGCTTAAGGGCGCCAGGACCCGCCCACTTCCGCTTTGGGGGCCAGCAACAGTTGCCAGGACAACCCTGGGCATGGCAGGGGGCTTAAGGGCGCCTGGAAACGCCCACTTCCGCTTTGGGGGCCAGCAACAGTTGCCAGGACAACCATGGGCATTGCAGGGGGATTAAGGGCGCCTGGAGCCGCCCACTTCCGCTTTGGGGGCCAGCAACAGTTGCCAGGGCAACCCTGGGCATGGCAGGGGGCTTAAGGGCGCCAGGACCCGCCCACTTCCGCTTTGGGGGCCAGCAACAGTTGCCAGGGCTACACTGGGCATGGCAGGGTGCTTAAGGGGGCCTGGACCCGAACACTTCCGCTTTGAGGGCCAGCAACTGTTGCCAGGGCAACCTTGGGCATGGCATGGGGCTTAAGGGCGCCAGGACCCGCCCACTTCCGCTTTAGGGGCCAGCAACAGTTGCCAGGGCAACATTGGGCATGGCAGGGGGCTTAAGGGCGCCAGGACCCGCCCACTTCCGCTTTGGGGGCCAGCAACAGTTGCCAGGACAACCCTGGGCATGGCAGGGGGCTTAAGGGCGCCTGGAAACGCCCACTTCCTCTTTGGGGGCCAGCAACAGTTGCCAGGACAACCATGGGCATTGCAGGGGGATTAAGGGCGCCTGGACCCGCCCACTTCCGCTTTGGGGGCCAGCAACAGTTGCCAGGGCAACCCTGGGCATGGCAGCAGGCTTAAGGGGGCATCGACCCGCCCACTTCCGCTTTGGGGGCCAGCAACAGTTGCCAGGGCAACCCTGGGCATGGCAGGGGGCTTAAGGGGGCCTGGACCCGCCCACTTCCGCTTTGGGGGCCAGCAACAGTTGCCAGGGCAACCCTGGCCATGGCAGGGGGCTTAAGGGCGCCAGGACCCGCCCACTTCCGCTTTGGGGGCCAGCAACAGTTGCCAGGGCAACCCTGGCCATGGCAGGGGGCTTAAGGGCGCCAGGACCCGCCCACTTCCGCTTTGGGGGCCAGCAACAGTTGCCAGGGCAACCCTGGGCATACCAGGGGGCATAAGTGGGCCTGGACCCGCCCACTTCCGCTTTGGGGGCCAACAACAGTTGCCAGGGCAACCTTTGGCATGGAAGGCGGCTTAAGGGGGCCTGGACCCGCCCACTTCCGCTTTGGGGGCCAGCAACAGTTGCCAGGGCAACCCTGGGCATGGCAGGGGGCTTAAGGGGGCCTGGACCCGCCCACTTCCGCTTTGGGGGCCAGCAACAGTTGCCAGGGCAACCCTGGGCATGGCAGGGGGCTTAAGGGGGCCTGGACCCGCCCACTTCCGCTTTGGGGGCCAGCAACAGTTGCCAGGGCAACCCTGGGCATGGCAGGGGGCTTAAGGGGGCCTGGACCCGCCCACTTCCGCTTTGGGGGCCAGCAACAGTTGCCAGGGCAACCCTGGGCATGGCAGGGGGCTTAAGGGGGCCTAGATCCGCCCACTTCCGCTTTGGGGGCCAGCAACAGTTGCCAGGGCAACCCTGGGCATGGCAGGCGGCTTAAGGGGGCCTGGACCCGCCCACTTCCGCTTTGGGGGCCAGCAACAGTTGCCAGGGCAACATTGGGCATGGCAGGGGGCTTGAGGGCGCCTGGACCCGCCCACTTCCGCTTTGAAGGGGGCAGCAACAGTTGCCAGGGCAACCCTGGGCATGGCAGGGGGCTTAAGGGGGCCTGGACCCACCAACTTCCGCTTTGGGGGCCAGCAACAGTTGCCAGGGCAACCCTGGCCATGGCAGGGGGCTTAAGGGCGCCAGGACCCGCCCACTTCCGCTTTGGGGGCCAGCAACAGTTGCCAGGGCAACCCTGGGCATGGCAGGGGGCATAAATGGGCCTTGACCCGCCCACTTCCGCTTTGGGGGCCAGCAACAGTTGCCAGGGCAACCATGGGCATGGAAGGCGGCTTAAGGGGGCCTGGACCCGCCCACTTCCGCTTTGGGGGCCAGCAACAGTTGCCAGGGCAACCCTGGGCATGGCAGGGGGCTTAAGGGCGCCTGGAAACGCCCACTTCCTCTTTGGGGGCCAGCAACAGTTGCCAGGACAAAAATGGGCATTGCAGGGGGATTAAGGGCGCCTGGACCCGCCCACTTCCGCTTTGGGGGCCAGCAACAGTTGCCAGGGCAACCCTGGGCATGGCAGCAGGCTTAAGGGGGCATCGACCCGCCCACTTCCGCTTTGGGGGCCAGCAACAGTTGCCAGGGCAACCCTGGGCATGGCAGGGGGCTTAAGGGGGCCTGGACCCGCCCACTTCCGCTTTGGGGGCCAGCAACAGTTGCCAGGGCAACCCTGGCCATGGCAGGGGGCTTAAGGGCGCCAGGACCCGCCCACTTCCGCTTTGGGGGCGAGCAACAGTTGCCAGGGCAACCCTGGCCATGGCAGGGGGCTTAAGGGCGCCAGGACCCGCCCACTTCCACTTTGGGGGCCAGCAACAGTTGCCAGGGCAACCCTGGGCATACCAGGGGGCATAAGTGGGCCTGGACCCGCCCACTTCCGCTTTGGGGGCCAACAACAGTTGCCAGGGCAACCATGGGCATGGAAGGCGGCTTAAGGGGGCCTGGACCCGCCCACTTCCGCTTTGGGGGCCAGCAACAGTTGCCAGGGCAACCCTGGGCATGGCAGGGGGCTTAAGGGGGCCTGGACCCGCCCACTTCCGCTTTGGGGGCCAGCAACAGTTGCCAGGGCAACCCTGGGCATGGCAGGGGGCTTAAGGGGGCCTGGACCCGCCCACTTCCGCTTTGGGGGCCAGCAACAGTTGCCAGGGCAACCCTGGGCATGGCAGGGGGCTTAAGGGGGCCTGGACCCGCCCACTTCCGCTTTGGGGGCCAGCAACAGTTGCCAGGGCAACCCTGGGCATGGCAGGGGGCTTAAGGGGGCCTAGATCCGCCCACTTCCGCTTTGGGGGCCAGCAACAGTTGCCAGGGCAACCCTGGGCATGGCAGGGGGCTTAAGGGGGCCTGGACCCGCCCACTTCCGCTTTGGGGGCCAGCAACAGTTGCCAGGGCAACCCTGGGCATGGCAGGCGGCTTAAGGGTTCCTGGACCCGCCCACTTCCGCTTTGGGGGCCAGCAACAGTTGCCAGGGCAACATTGGGCATGGCAGGGGGCTTGAGGGCGCCTGGACCCGCCCACTTCCGCTTTGAAGGGGGCAGCAACAGTTGCCAGGGCAACCCTGGGCATGGCAGGGGGCTTAAGGGGGCCTGGACCCGCCAACTTCCGCTTTGGGGGCCAGCAACAGTTGCCAGGGCAACCCTGGCCATGGCAGGGGGCTTAAGGGCGCCAGGACCCGCCCACTTCCGCTTTGGGGGCCAGCAACAGTTGCCAGGGCAACCCTGGGCATGGCAGGGGGCATAAGTGGGCCTTGACCCGCCCACTTCCGCTTTGGGGGCCAGCAACAGTTGCCAGGGCAACCATGGGCATGGAAGGCGGCTTAAGGGGGCCTGGACCCGCCCACTTCCGCTTTGGGGGCCAGCAACAGTTGCCAGGGCAACCCTGGGCATGGCAGGGGGCTTAAGGGGGCCTGGACCCGCCCACTTCCGCTTTGGGGGCCAGCAACAGTTGCCAGGGCAACCATGGGCATGGAAGGCGGCTTAAGGGGGCCTGGACCCGCCCACTTCCGCTTTGGGGGCCAGCAACAGTTGCCAGGGCAACCCTGGGCATGGCAGGGGGCTTAACGGGGCCTGGACCCGCCCACTTCCGCTTTGGGGGCCAGCAACAGTTACCAGGGCAACCCTGGGCATGGCAGGGGGCTTAAGGGGGCCTGGACCCGCCCACTTCCGCTTTGGGGGCCAGCAACAGTTGCCAGGACAACCCTGGGCATGGCAGGGGGCTTAAGGGCGCCTGGAAACGCCCACTTCCGCTTTGGGGGCCAGCAACAGTTGCCAGGACAACCATGGGCATGGCAGGGGGCTTAAGGGCGCCTGGACCCGCCCACTTCCGCTTTGGGGGGCAGCAACAGTTGCCAGGGCAACCCTGGGCATGGCAGGGGGCTTAAGGGCGCCAGGACCCGCCCACTTCCGCTTTGGGGGCCAGCAACAGTTGCCAGGGCTACCTTGGGCATGACAGGGGGCTAAAGGGGGCCTGGACCCGCCCACTTCCGCTTTGGGGGCCAGCAACAGTTGCCAGGGCAACCCTGGGCATGGCAGGGGGCTTAAGGGCGCCAGGACCCGCCCACTTCCGCTTTGGGGGCCAGCAACAGTTGCCAGGGCTACACTGGGCATGGCAGGGTGCTTAAGGGGGCCTGGACCCGCCCACTTCCGCTTTGAGGGCCAGCAACAGTTGCCAGGGCAACCCTGGGCATGGCATGGGGCTTAAGGGCGCCAGGACCCGCCCACTTCCGCTTTGGGGGCCAGCAACAGTTGCCAGGGCAACATTGGGCATGGCAGGGGGCTTAAGGGCGCCAGGACCCGCCCACTTCCGCTTTGGGGGGCAGCAACAGTTGCCAGGGCAACCCTGGGCATGGCAGGGGGCTTAAGGGCGCCAGGACCCGCCCACTTCCGCTTTGGGGGCCAGCAACAGTTGCCAGGGCTACCTTGGGCATGACAGGGGGCTAAAGGGGGCCTGGACCCGCCCACTTCCGCTTTGGGGGCCAGCAACAGTTGCCAGGGCAACCCTGGGCATGGCAGGGTGCTTAAGGGGGCCTGGACCCGCCCACTTCCGCTTTGGGGGCCAGCAACAGTTGCCAGGGCAACCCTGGGCATTGCAGGGTGCTTAAGGGGGCCTGGACCCGCCCACTTCCGCTTTGGGGGCCAGCAACAGTTGCCAGGGCAACCCTGGGCATGGCAGGGGGCTTAAGGGGGCCTGGACCTGCCCACTTCCGCTTTGGGGGCCAGCAACAGTTGCCAGGGCAACCATGGGCATGGAAGGGGGCTTAAGGGGGCCTGGACCCGCCCACTTCCGCTTTGGGGGCCAGCAACAGTTGCCAGGGCTACCCTGGGCATGGAATGGGGCTTAAGGGCGCCAGGAGCCGCCCACTTCCGCTTTGGGGGCCAGCAACAGTTGCCAGGACAACCCTGGGCATGGCAGGGGGCTTAAGGGCGCCTGGAAACGCCCACTTCCGCTTTGGGGGCCAGCAACAGTTGCCATGACAACCATGGGCATGGCAGGGGGCTTAAGGGCGCCTGGACCCGCCCACTTCCGCTTTGGGGGCCAGCAACAGTTGCCAGGGCAACCCTGGGCATGGCAGGGGGCTTAAGGGGGCCTGGACCCGCCCACTTCCGCTTTGGGGGCCAGCAACAGTTGCCAGGACAACCATGGGCATGGCAGGGGGCTTAAGGGCGCCTGGACCCGCCCACTTCCGCTTTGGGGGCCAGCAACAGTTGCCAGGGCAACCCTGGGCATGGCAGGGGGCTTAAGGGCGCCAGGACCCGCCCACTTCCGCTTTGGGGGCCAGCAACAGTTGCCAGGGCTACACTGGGCATGGCAGGGTGCTTAAGGGGGCCTGGACCCGAACACTTCCGCTTTGAGGGCCAGCAACTGTTGCCAGGGCAACCCTGGGCATGGCATGGGGCTTAAGGGCGCCAGGACCCGCCCACTTCCGCTTTGGGGGCCAGCAACAGTTGCCAGGGCAACATTGGGCATGGCAGGGGGCTTAAGGGCGCCAGGACCCGCCCACTTCCGCTTTGGGGGCCAGCAACAGTTGCCAGGACAACCCTGGGCATGGCAGGGGGCTTAAGGGCGCCTGGAAACGCCCACTTCCTCTTTGGGGGCCAGCAACAGTTGCCAGGACAACCATGGGCATTGCAGGGGGATTAAGGGCGCCTGGACCCGCCCACTTCCGCTTTGGGGGCCAGCAACAGTTGCCAGGGCAACCCTGGGCATGGCAGCAGGCTTAAGGGGGCATCGACCCGCCCACTTCCGCTTTGGGGGCCAGCAACAGTTGCCAGGGCAACCCTGGGCATGGCAGGGGGCTTAAGGGGGCCTGGACCCGCCCACTTCCGCTTTGGGGGCCAGCAACAGTTGCCAGGGCAACCCTGGCCATGGCAGGGGGCTTTAGGGCGCCAGGACCCGCCCACTTCCGCTTTGGGGGCCAGCAACAGTTGCCAGGGCAACCCTGGCCATGGCAGGGGGCTTAAGGGCGCCAGGACCCGCCCACTTCCGCTTTGGGGGCCAGCAACAGTTGCCAGGGCAACCCTGGGCATACCAGGGGGCATAAGTGGGCCTGGACCCGCCCACTTCCGCTTTGGGGGCCAACAACAGTTGCCAGGGCAACCATGGGCATGGAAGGCGGCTTAAGGGGGCCTGGACCCGCCCACTTCCGCTTTGGGGGCCAGCAACAGTTGCCAGGGCAACCCTGGGCATGGCAGGGGGCTTAAGGGGGCCTGGACCCGCCCACTTCCGCTTTGGGGGCCAGCAACAGTTGCCAGGGCAACCCTGGGCATGGCAGGGGGCTTAAGGGCGCCTGGAAACGCCCACTTCCGCTTTGGGGGCCAGCAACAGTTGCCATGACAACCATGGGCATGGCAGGGGGCTTAAGGGCGCCTGGACCCGCCCACTTCCGCTTTGGGGGCCAGCAACAGTTGCCAGGGCAACCCTGGGCATGGCAGGGGGCTTAAGGGGGCCTGGACCCGCCCACTTCCGCTTTGGGGGCCAGCAACAGTTGCCAGGACAACCATGGGCATGGCAGGGGGCTTAAGGGCGCCTGGACCCGCCCACTTCCGCTTTGGGGGCCAGCAACAGTTGCCAGGGCAACCCTGGGCATGGCAGGGGGCTTAAGGGCGCCAGGACCCGCCCACTTCCGCTTTGGGGGCCAGCAACAGTTGCCAGGGCTACACTGGGCATGGCAGGGTGCTTAAGGGGGCCTGGACCCGAACACTTCCGCTTTGAGGGCCAGCAACTGTTGCCAGGGCAACCCTGGGCATGGCATGGGGCTTAAGGGCGCCAGGACCCGCCCACTTCCGCTTTGGGGGCCAGCAACAGTTGCCAGGGCAACATTGGGCATGGCAGGGGGCTTAAGGGCGCCAGGACCCGCCCACTTCCGCTTTGGGGGCCAGCAACAGTTGCCAGGACAACCCTGGGCATGGCAGGGGGCTTAAGGGCGCCTGGAAACGCCCACTTCCTCTTTGGGGGCCAGCAACAGTTGCCAGGACAACCATGGGCATTGCAGGGGGATTAAGGGCGCCTGGACCCGCCCACTTCCGCTTTGGGGGCCAGCAACAGTTGCCAGGGCAACCCTGGGCATGGCAGCAGGCTTAAGGGGGCATCGACCCGCCCACTTCCGCTTTGGGGGCCAGCAACAGTTGCCAGGGCAACCCTGGGCATGGCAGGGGGCTTAAGGGGGCCTGGACCCGCCCACTTCCGCTTTGGGGGCCAGCAACAGTTGCCAGGGCAACCCTGGCCATGGCAGGGGGCTTTAGGGCGCCAGGACCCGCCCACTTCCGCTTTGGGGGCCAGCAACAGTTGCCAGGGCAACCCTGGCCATGGCAGGGGGCTTAAGGGCGCCAGGACCCGCCCACTTCCGCTTTGGGGGCCAGCAACAGTTGCCAGGGCAACCCTGGGCATACCAGGGGGCATAAGTGGGCCTGGACCCGCCCACTTCCGCTTTGGGGGCCAACAACAGTTGCCAGGGCAACCATGGGCATGGAAGGCGGCTTAAGGGGGCCTGGACCCGCCCACTTCCGCTTTGGGGGCCAGCAACAGTTGCCAGGGCAACCCTGGGCATGGCAGGGGGCTTAAGGGGGCCTGGACCCGCCCACTTCCGCTTTGGGGGCCAGCAACAGTTGCCAGGGCAACCCTGGGCATGGCAGGGGGCTTAAGGGGGCCTGGACCCGCCCACTTCCGCTTTGGGGGCCAGCAACAGTTGCCAGGGCAACCCTGGGCATGGCAGGGGGCTTAAGGGGGCCTGGACCCGCCCACTTCCGCTTTGGGGGCCAGCAACAGTTGCCAGGGCAACCCTGGGCATGGCAGGGGGCTTAAGGGGGCCTAGATCCGCCCACTTCCGCTTTGGGGGCCAGCAACAGTTGCCAGGGCAACCCTGGGCATGGCAGGGGGCTTAAGGGCGCCAGGACCCGCCCACTTCCGCTTTGGGGGCCAGCAACAGTTGCCAGGACAACCCTGGGCATGGCAGGGGGCTTAAGGGCGCCTGGAAAAGCCCACTTCCGCTTTGGGGGCCAGCAACAGTTGCCAGGACAACCATGGGCATTGCAGGGGGCTTAAGGGCGCCTGGACCCGCCCACTTCCGCTTTGGGGGCCAGCAACAGTTGCCAGGGCAACCCTGGCCATGGCAGGGGGCTTAAGGGCGCCATGACCCGCCCACTTCCGCTTTGGGGGCCAGCAACAGTTGCCAGGGCAACCCTGGGCATGGCAGGGTGCTTGAGGGCGCCTGGACCCGCCCACTTCCGCTTTGAAGGGGGCAGCAACAGTTGCCAGGGCTACCCTGGGCATGGCAGGGGGCATAAGGGGGCCTGGACCCGCCCACTTCCGCTTTGGGGGCCAGCATTAGTTGCCAGGGCAACCATGGGCATGGAAGGGGGCTTAAGGGGGCCTGGACCCGCCCACTTCTGCTTTGGGGGCCACCAACAGTTGCCAGGGCAACCCTGGGCATGGCAGGGGGCTTAAGGGGGCATGGACCCGCCCACTTCCGCTTTGGGGGCCAGCAACAGTTGCCAGGGCAACCCTGGGCATGGCATGGGGCTTAAGGGCGCCAGGACCCGCCCACTTCCGCTTTGGGGGCCAGCAACAGTTGCCAGGACAACCCTGGGCATGGCAGGGGGCTTAAGGGCGCCTGGAAACGCCCACTTCCGCTTTGGGGGCCAGCAACAGTTGCCAGGACAACCATGGGCATGGCAGGGGGCTTAAGGGCGCCTGGACCCGCCCACTTCCGCTTTGGGGGCCAGCAACAGTTGCCAGGGCAACCCTGGGCATGGCAGGGGGCTTAAGGGGGCCTGGACCCGCCCACTTCCGCTTTGGGGGCCAGCAACAGTTGCCAGGGCTACCCTGGGCATGGCAGGGGGCATAAGGGGGCCTGGACCCGCCCACTTCCGCTTTGGGGGCCAGCATTAGTTGCCAGGGCAACCATGGGCATGGAAGGGGGCTTAAGGGGGCCTGGAAACGCCCACTTCCGCTTTGGGGGCCAGCAACAGTTGCCAGGGCAACCCTGGGCATGGCAGGGGGCATAAGTGGGCCTGGACCCGCCCACTTCCGCTTTGGGGGCCAGCAGCAGTTGCCAGGGCAACCATGGGCATGGAAGGCGGCTTAAGGGGGCCTGGACCCGCCCACTTCCGCTTTGGGGGCCAGCAACAGTTGCCAGGGCAACCCTGGGCATGGCAGGGGGCTTAAGGGGGCCTGGACCCGCCCACTTCCGCTTTGGGGGCCAGCAACAGTTGCCAGGGCAACCCTGGGCATGGCAGGGGGCTTAAGGGGCCTGGACCCGCCCACTTCCGCTTTGGGGGCCAGCAACAGTTGCCAGGGCAACCCTGGCCATGGCAGGGGGCTTAAGGGCGCCATGACCCGCCCACTTCCGCTTTGGGGGCCAGCAACAGTTGCCAGGGCAACCCTGGGCATGGCAGGGTGCTTGAGGGCGCCTGGACCCGCCCACTTCCGCTTTGAAGGGGGCAGCAACAGTTGCCAGGGCTACCCTGGGCATGGCAGGGGGCATAAGGGGGCCTGGACCCGCCCACTTCCGCTTTGGGGGCCAGCATTAGTTGCCAGGGCAACCATGGGCATGGAAGGGGGCTTAAGGGGGCCTGGAAACGCCCACTTCAGCTTTGGGGGCCAGCAACAGTTGCCAGGGCAACCCTGGCCATGGCAGGGGGCTTAAGGGCGCCAGGACCCGCCCACTTCCGCTTTGGGGGCCAGCAACAGTTGCCAGGGCAACCCTGGGCATGGCAGGGTGCTTGAGGGCGCCAGGACCCGCCCACTTCCGCTTTGAAGGGGGCAGCAACAGTTGCCAGGGCTACCCTGGGCATGGCAGGGGGCATAAGGGGGCCTGGACCCGCCCACTTCCGCTTTGGGGGCCAGCATTAGTTGCCAGGGCAACCATGGGCATGGAAGGGGGCTTAAGGGGGCCTGGAAACGCCCACTTCCGCTTTGGGGGCCAGCAACAGTTGCCAGGGCAACCCTGGGCATGGCAGGGGGCTTAAGGGGGCCTGGACCCGCCCAATTCCACTTTGGGGGCCAGCAACAGTTGCCAGGGCAACCCTGGGCATGGCAGGGGGCTTAAGGGGGCCTGGACCCGCCCACTTCCGCTTTGGGGGCCAGCAACAGTTGCCAGGGCAACCCTGGGCATGGCAGGGGGCTTAAGGGCGCCAGGACCCGCACACTTCCGCTTTGGGGGCCAGCAACAATTGCCAGGGCAACCCTGGGCATTGCAGGGTGCTTAAGGGGGCCTGGACCCGCCCACTTCCGCTTTGGGGGCCAGCAACAGTTGCCAGGGCAACCCTGGGCATGGCAGGGGGCTTAAGGGGGCCTGGACCTGCCCACTTCCGCTTTGGGGGCCAGCAACAGTTGCCAGGGCAACCATGGGCATGGAAGGGGGCTTAAGGGGGCCTGGACCCGCCCACTTCCGCTTTGGGGGCCAGCAACAGTTGCCAGGGCTACCCTGGGCATGGAATGGGGCTTAAGGGCGCCAGGAGCCGCCCACTTCCGCTTTGGGGGCCAGCAACAGTTGCCAGGACAACCCTGGGCATGGCAGGGGGCTTAAGGGCGCCTGGAAACGCCCACTTCCGCTTTGGGGGCCAGCAACAGTTGCCATGACAACCATGGGCATGGCAGGGGGCTTAAGGGCGCCTGGACCCGCCCACTTCCGCTTTGGGGGCCAGCAACAGTTGCCAGGGCAACCCTGGGCATGGCAGGGGGCTTAAGGGGGCCTGGACCCGCCCACTTCCGCTTTGGGGGCCAGCAACAGTTGCCAGGACAACCATGGGCATGGCAGGGGGCTTAAGGGCGCCTGGACCCGCCCACTTCCGCTTTGGGGGCCAGCAACAGTTGCCAGGGCAACCCTGGGCATGGCAGGGTGCTTAAGGGCGCCAGGACCCGCCCACTTCCGCTTTGGGGGCCAGCAACAGTTGCCAGGGCTACACTGGGCATGGCAGGGTGCTTAAGGGGGCCTGGACCCGAACACTTCCGCTTTGAGGGCCAGCAACTGTTGCCAGGGCAACCCTGGGCATGGCATGGGGCTTAAGGGCGCCAGGACCCGCCCACTTCCGCTTTGGGGGCCAGCAACAGTTGCCAGGGCAACATTGGGCATGGCAGGGGGCTTAAGGGCGCCAGGACCCGCCCACTTCCGCTTTGGGGGCCAGCAACAGTTGCCAGGACAACCCTGGGCATGGCAGGGGGCTTAAGGGCGCCTGGAAACGCCCACTTCCTCTTTGGGGGCCAGCAACAGTTGCCAGGACAACCATGGGCATTGCAGGGGGATTAAGGGCGCCTGGACCCGCCCACTTCCGCTTTGGGAGCCAGCAACAGTTGCCAGGGCAACCCTGGGCATGGCAGCAGGCTTAAGGGGGCATCGACCCGCCCACTTCCGCTTTGGGGGCCAGCAACAGTTGCCAGGGCAACCCTGGGCATGGCAGGGGGCTTAAGGGGGCCTGGACCCGCCCACTTCCGCTTTGGGGGCCAGCAACAGTTGCCAGGGCAACCCTGGCCATGGCAGGGGGCTTAAGGGCGCCAGGACCCGCCCACTTCCGCTTTGGGGGCCAGCAACAGTTGCCAGGGCAACCCTGGCCATGGCAGGGGGCTTAAGGGCGCCAGGACCCGCCCACTTCCGCTTTGGGGGCCAGCAACAGTTGCCAGGGCAACCCTGGGCATACCAGGGGCATAAGTGGGCCTGGACCCTCCCACTTCCGCTTTGGGGGCCAACAACAGTTGCCAGGGCAACCATGGGCATGGAAGGCGGCTTAAGGGGGCCTGGACCCGCCCACTTCCGCTTTGGGGGCCAGCAACAGTTGCCAGGGCAACCCTGGGCATGGCAGGGGGCTTAAGGGGGCCTGGACCCGCCCACTTCCGCTTTGGGGGCCAGCAACAGTTGCCAGGGCAACCCTGGGCATGGCAGGGGGCTTAAGGGGGCCTGGACCCGCCCACTTCCGCTTTGGGGGCCAGCAACAGTTGCCAGGGCAACCCTGGGCATGGCAGGGGGCTTAAGGGGGCCTGGACCCGCCCACTTCCGCTTTGGGGGCCAGCAACAGTTGCCAGGGCAACCCTGGGCATGGCAGGGGGCTTAAGGGGGCCTAGATCCGCCCACTTCCGCTTTGGGGGCCAGCAACAGTTGCCAGGGCAACCCTGGGCATGGCAGGGGGCTTAAGGGGGCCTGGACCCGCCCACTTCCGCTTTGGGGGCCAGCAACAGTTGCCAGGGCAACCCTGGGCATGGCAGGCGGCTTAAGGGGGCCTGGACCCGCCCACTTCCGCTTTGGGGGCCAGCAACAGTTGCCAGGGCAACCCTGGGCATGGCAGGGGGCTTAAGGGCGCCAGACCCGCCCACTTCCGCTTTGGGGCCAGCAACAGTTGCCAGGGCTACACTGGGCATGGCAGGGTGCTTAAGGGGGCCTGGACCCGAACACTTCCGCTTTGAGGGCCAGCAACTGTTGCCAGGGCAACCCTGGGCATGGCATGGGGCTTAAGGGCGCCAGGACCCGCCCACTTCCGCTTTGGGGGCCAGCAACAGTTGCCAGGGCAACATTGGGCATGGCAGGGGGCTTAAGGGCGCCAGGACCCGCCCACTTCCGCTTTGGGGGCCAGCAACAGTTGCCAGGACAACCCTGGGCATGGCAGGGGGCTTAAGGGCGCCTGGAAACGCCCACTTCCTCTTTGGGGGCCAGCAACAGTTGCCAGGACAACCATGGGCATTGCAGGGGGATTAAGGGCGCCTGGACCCGCCCACTTCCGCTTTGGGAGCCAGCAACAGTTGCCAGGGCAACCCTGGGCATGGCAGCAGGCTTAAGGGGGCATCGACCCGCCCACTTCCGCTTTGGGGGCCAGCAACAGTTGCCAGGGCAACCCTGGGCATGGCAGGGGGCTTAAGGGGGCCTGGACCCGCCCACTTCCGCTTTGGGGGCCAGCAACAGTTGCCAGGGCAACCCTGGCCATGGCAGGGGGCTTAAGGGCGCCAGGACCCGCCCACTTCCGCTTTGGGGGCCAGCAACAGTTGCCAGGGCAACCCTGGCCATGGCAGGGGGCTTAAGGGCGCCAGGACCCGCCCACTTCCGCTTTGGGGGCCAGCAACAGTTGCCAGGGCAACCCTGGGCATACCAGGGGGCATAAGTGGGCCTGGACCCTCCCACTTCCGCTTTGGGGGCCAACAACAGTTGCCAGGGCAACCATGGGCATGGAAGGCGGCTTAAGGGGGCCTGGACCCGCCCACTTCCGCTTTGGGGGCCAGCAACAGTTGCCAGGGCAACCCTGGGCATGGCAGGGGGCTTCAGGGGGCCTGGACCCGCCCACTTCCGCTTTGGGGGCCAGCAACAGTTGCCAGGGCAACCCTGGGCATGGCAGGGGGCTTAAGGGGGCCTGGACCCGCCCACTTCCGCTTTGGGGGCCAGCAACAGTTGCCAGGGCAACCCTGGGCATGGCAGGGGGCTTAAGGGGGCCTGGACCCGCCCACTTCCGCTTTGGGGGCCAGCAACAGTTGCCAGGGCAACCCTGGGCATGGCAGGGGGCTTAAGGGGGCCTAGATCCGCCCACTTCCGCTTTGGGGCCAGCAACAGTTGCCAGGGCAACCCTGGGCATGGCAGGGGGCTTAAGGGGGCCTGGACCCGCCCACTTCCGCTTTGGGGGCCAGCAACAGTTGCCAGGGCAACCCTGGGCATGGCAGGCGGCTTAAGGGGGCCTGGACCCGCCCACTTCCGCTTTGGGGGCCAGCAACAGTTGCCAGGGCAACATTGGGCATGGCAGGGGGCTTGAGGGCGCCTGGACCCGCCCACTTCCGCTTTGAAGGGGGCAGCAACAGTTGCCAGGGCAACCCTGGGCATGGCAGGGGGCTTAAGGGGGCCTGGACCCGCCAACTTCCGCTTTGGGGGCCAGCAACAGTTGCCAGGGCAACCCTGGCCATGGCAGGGGCTTAAGGGCGCCAGGACCCGCCCACTTCCGCTTTGGGGGCCAGCAACAGTTGCCAGGGCAACCCTGGGCATGGCAGGGGGCATAAGTGGGCCTTGACCCGCCCACTTCCGCTTTGGGGGCCAGCAACAGTTGCCAGGGCAACCATGGGCATGGAAGGCGGCTTAAGGGGGCCTGGACCCGCCCACTTCCGCTTTGGGGGCCAGCAACAGTTGCCAGGGCAACCCTGGGCATGGCAGGGGGCTTAAGGGGGCCTGGACCCGCCCACTTCCGCTTTGGGGGCCAGCAACAGTTGCCAGGGCAACCCTGGGCATGGCAGGGGGCTTAAGGGGGCCTGGACCCGCCCACTTCCGCTTTGGGGGCCAGCAACAGTTGCCAGGGCAACCCTGGGCATGGCAGGGGGCTTAACGGGGCCTGGACCCGCCCACTTCCGCTTTGGGGGCCAGCAACAGTTACCAGGGCAACCCTGGGCATGGCAGGGGGGCTTAAGGGGGCCTGGACCCGCCCACTTCCGCTTTGGGGGCCAGCAACAGTTGCCAGGACAACCCTGGGCATGGCAGGGGGCTTAAGGGCGCCTGGAAACGCCCACTTCCGCTTT
Source organism: Crinia signifera (assembly GCF_055691185.1). Taxonomy (NCBI): domain Eukaryota; kingdom Metazoa; phylum Chordata; class Amphibia; order Anura; family Myobatrachidae; genus Crinia; species Crinia signifera. The sequence continues at coordinate 27,287 of NW_028142548.1, forward strand.
GGGGGCCAGCAACAGTTGCCAGGACAACCATGGGCATGGCAGGGGGCTTAAGGGCGCCTGGACCCGCCCACTTCCGCTTTGGGGGGCAGCAACAGTTGCCAGGGCAACCCTGGGCATGGCAGGGGGCTTAAGGGCGCCAGGACCCGCCCACTTCCGCTTTGGGGGCCAGCAACAGTTGCCAGGGCTACCTTGGGCATGACAGGGGGCTAAAGGGGGCCTGGACCCGCCCACTTCCGCTTTGGGGGCCAGCAACAGTTGCCAGGGCAACCCTGGGCATGGCAGGGGGCTTAAGGGCGCCAGGACCCGCCCACTTCCGCTTTGGGGGCCAGCAACAGTTGCCAGGGCTACACTGGGCATGGCAGGGTGCTTAAGGGGGCCTGGACCCGCCCACTTCCGCTTTGAGGGCCAGCAACAGTTGCCAGGGCAACCCTGGGCATGGCATGGGGCTTAAGGGCGCCAGGACCCGCCCACTTCCGCTTTGGGGGCCAGCAACAGTTGCCAGGGCAACATTGGGCATGGCAGGGGGCTTAAGGGCGCCAGGACCCGCCCACTTCCGCTTTGGGGGCCAGCAACAGTTGCCAGGACAACCCTGGGCATGGCAGGGGGCATAAGTGGGCCTGGACCCGCCCACTTCCGCTTTGGGGGCCAGCAGCAGTTGCCAGGGCAACCATGGGCATGGAAGGCGGCTAAAGGGGGCCTGGACCCGCCCACTTCCGCTTTGGGGGCCAGCAACAGTTGCCAGGGCAACCCTGGGCATGGCAGGGGGCTTAAGGGGGCCTGGACCCGCCCACTTCCGCTTTGGGGGCCAGCAACAGTTGCCAGGGCAACCCTGGCCATGGCAGGGGGCTTAAGGGCGCCAGGACCCGCCCACTTCCGCTTTGGGGGCCAGCAACAGTTGCCAGGGCAACCCTGGGCATGGCAGGGTGCTTGAGGGCGCCTGGACCCGCCCACTTCCGCTTTGAAGGGGGCAGCAACAGTTGCCAGGGCTACCCTGGGCACGGCAGGGGGCATAAGGGGGCCTGGACCCGCCCACTTCCGCTTTGGGGGCCAGCATTAGTTGCCAGGGCAACCATGGGCATGGAAGAGGGCTTAAGGGGGCCTGGAAACGCCCAATTCCGCTTTGGGGGCCAGCAACAGTTGCCAGGGCAACCCTGGCCATGGCAGGGGGCTTAAGGGCGCCAGGACCCGCCCACTTCCGCTTTGGGGGCCAGCAACAGTTGCCAGGGCAACCCTGGGCATGGCAGGGGGCTTAAGGGCGCCAGGACCCGCCCACTTCCGCTTTGGGGGCCAGCAACAGTTGCCAGGGCAACATTGGGCATGGCAGGGGGCTTAAGGGCGCCAGGACCCGCCCACTTCCGCTTTGGGGGCCAGCAACAGTTGCCAGGACAACCCTGGGCATGGCAGGGGGCTTAAGGGCGCCTGGAAACGCCCACTTCCGCTTTGGGGGCCAGCAACAGTTGCCAGGACAACCATGGGCATTGCAGGGGGATTAAGGGCGCCTGGACCCGCCCACTTCCGCTTTGGGGGCCAGCAACAGTTGCCAGGGCAACCCTGGGCATGGCAGGGGGCTTAAGGGGGCATGGACCCGCCCACTTCCGCTTTGGGGGCCAGCAACAGTTGCCAGGGCAACCCTGGGCATGGCAGGGGGCTTAAGGGGGCCTGGACCCGCCCACTTCCGCTTTGGGGGCCAGCAACAGTTGCCAGGGCAACCCTGGGCATGGCAGGGGGCTTAAGGGGGCCTGGACCCGCCCACTTCCGCTTTGGGGACCAGCAACAGTTGCCAGGGCAACCCTGGCCATGGCAGGGGGCTTAAGGGCGCCAGGACCCGCCCACTTCCGCTTTGGGGGCCAGCAACAGTTGCCAGGACAACCCTGGGCATGGCAGGGGTCTTAAGGGCGCCTGGAAACGCCCACTTCCGCTTTGGGGGCCAGCAACAGTTGCCAGGACAACCATGGGCATGGCAGGGGGCTTAAGGGGGCCTGGACCCGCCCACTTCCGCTTTGAAGGGGGCAGCAACAGTTGCCAGGACAACCATGGGCATTGCAGGGGGCTTAAGGGCGCCTGGAAACGCCCACTTCCGCTTTGGGGGCCAGCAACAGTTGCCAGGACAACCCTGGCCATGGCAGGGGGCTTAAGGACGCCAGGACCCGCCCACTTCCGCTTTGGGGGCCAGCAACAGTTGCCAGGGCAACCCTGGGCATGGCAGGGTGCTTGAGGGCGCCTGGACCCGCCCACTTCCGCTTTGAAGGGGGCAGCAACAGTTGCCAGGGCTACCCTGGGCACGGCAGGGGGCATAAGGGGGCCTGGACCCGCCCACTTCCGCTTTGGGGGCCAGCATTAGTTGCCAGGGCAACCATGGGCATGGAAGAGGGCTTAAGGGGGCCTGGAAACGCCCAATTCCGCTTTGGGGGCCAGCAACAGTTGCCAGGGCAACCCTGGGCATGGCAGGGGGCTTAAGGGGGCCTGGACCCGCCTACTTCCGCTTTGGGGGCCAGCAACAGTTGCCAGGGCAACCCTGGCCATGGCAGGGGGCTTAAGGGCGCCAGGACCCGCCCACTTCCGCTTTGGGGGCCAGCAACAGTTGCCAGGGCAACCCTGGGCATGGAAGGCGGCTTAAGAGGGTCTGGACCCGCCCACTTCCGCTTTGGGGGCCAGCAACAGTTGCCAGGGCAACCCTGGGCATGGCAGGGTGCTTGAGGGCGCCTGGACCCGCCCACTTCCGCTTTGAAGGGGGCAGCAACAGTTACCAGGGCTACCCTGGGCACGGCAGGGGGCATAAGGGGGACTGGACCCGCCCACTTCCGCTTTGGGGGCCAGCATTAGTTGCCAGGGCAACCATGGGCATGGAAGAGGGCTTAAGGGGGCCTGGAAACGCCCAATTCCGCTTTGGGGGCCAGCAACAGTTGCCAGGGCAACCCTGGGCATGGCAGGGGGCTTAAGGGGGCCTGGACCCGCCCACTTCCGCTTTGGGGGCCAGCAACAGTTGCCAGGGCAACCCTGGCCATGGCAGGGGGCTTAAGGGCGCCAGGACCCGCCCACTTCCGCTTTGGGGGCCAGCAACAGTTGCCAGGGCAACCCTGGGCATGGCAGGGGGCATAAGTGGGCCTGGACCCGCCCACTTCCGCTTTGGGGGCCAGCAACAGTTGCCAGGGCAACCATGGGCATGGAAGGCGGCTTAAGAGGGTCTGGACCCGCCCACTTCCGCTTTGGGGGCCAGCAACAGTTGCCAGGGCAACCCTGGGCATGGCAGGGGGCTTAAGGGGGCCTGGACCCGCCCACTTCCGCTTTGGGGGCCAGCAACAGTTGCCAGGGCAACCCTGGGCATGGCAGGGGGCTTAAGGGGGCCTGGACCCACCCACTTCCGCTTTGGGGGCCAGCAACAGTTGCCAGGGCAACCCTGGGCATGGCAGGGGGCTTAAGGGGGCCTGGACCCGCCCACTTCCGCTTTGGGGGCCAGCAACAGTTGCCAGGGCAACCCTGGGCATGGCAGGGGGCTTAAGGGGGCCTGGACCCGCCCACTTCCGCTTTGGGGGCCAGCAACAGTTGCCAGGGCAACCCTGGGCATGGCAGGGGGCTTAAGGGCGCCAGGAGCCGCCCACTTCCGCTTTGGGGGCCAGCAACAGTTGCCAGGACAACCCTGGGCATGGCAGGGGGCTTAAGGGCGCCTGGAAACGCCCACTTCTGCTTTGGGGGCCAGCAACAGTTGCCAGGACAACCATGGGCATGGCAGGGGGCTTAAGGGCGCCTGGACCCGCCCACTTCCGATTTGGGGGCCAGCAACAGTTGCCAGGGCAACCCTGGGCATGGCAGGGGGCTTAAGGGGGCCTGGACCTGCCCACTTCCGCTTTGGGGGCCAGCAACAGTTGCCAGGGCAACCATGGGCATGGCAGGGGGCTTAAGGGCGCCTGGACCAGCCCACTTCCGCTTTGGGGGCAAGCAACAGTTGCCAGGGCAACCCTGGGCATGGCAGGGGGCTTAAGGGGGCCTGGACCCGCCCACTTCCGCTTTGGGGGCCAGCAACAGTTGCCAGGGCAACCCTGGCCATGGCAGGGGGCTTAAGGGGGCCTGGACCCGCCCACTTCCGCTTTGGGGGCCAGCAACCGTTGCCAGGACAACCCTGGGCATGGCAGGGGGCTTAAGGGCGCCAGGACCCGCCCACTTCCGCTTTGGGGGCCAGCAACAGTTGCCAGGACAACCATGGGCATTGCAGGGGGCTTAAGGGCGCCTGGACCAGCCCACTTCCGCTTTGGGGGCAAGCAACAGTTGCCAGGGCAACCCTGGGCATGGCAGGGGGCTTAAGGGGGCCTGGACCCGCCCACTTCCGCTTTGGGGGCCAGCAACAGTTGCCAGGACAACCATGGGCATGGCAGGGGGCTTAAGGGCGCCAGGACCCGCCCACTTCCGCTTTGGGGGCCAGCAACAGTTGCCAGGGCAACCCTGGCCATGGCAGGGGGCTTAAGGGCGCCAGGACCCGCCCACTTCCGCTTTGGGGGCCAGCAACAGTTGCCAGGGCAACCCTGGGCATGGCAGGGGGCTTAAGGGCGCCAGGACCCGCCCACTTCCGCTTTGGGGGCCAGCAACAGTTGCCAGGGCTACCTTGGGCATGACAGGGGGCTAAAGGGGGCCTGGACCCGCCCACTTCCGCTTTGGGGGCCAGCAACAGTTGCCAGGGCAACCCTGGGCATGGCAGGGGGCTTAAGGGCGCCAGGACCCGCCCACTTCCGCTTTGGGGGCCAGCAACAGTTGCCAGGGCTACACTGGGCATGGCAGGGTGCTTAAGGGGGCCTGGACCCGCCCACTTCCGCTTTGAGGGCCAGCAACAGTTGCCAGGGCAACCCTGGGCATGGCATGGGGCTTAAGGGCGCCAGGACCCGCCCACTTCCGCTTTGGGGGCCAGCAACAGTTGCCAGGGCAACATTGGGCATGGCAGGGGGCTTAAGGGCGCCAGGACCCGCCCACTTCCGCTTTGGGGGCCAGCAACAGTTGCCAGGACAACCCTGGGCATGGCAGGGGGCTTAAGGGCGCCTGGAAACGCCCACTTCCGCTTTGGGGGCCAGCAACAGTTGCCAGGACAACCATGGGCATTGCAGGGGGATTAAGGGCGCCTGGACCCGCCCACTTCCGCTTTGGGGGCCAGCAACAGTTGCCAGGGCAACCCTGGGCATGGCAGGGGGCTTAAGGGGGCATGGACCCGCCCACTTCCGCTTTGGGGGCCAGCAACAGTTGCCAGGGCAACCCTGGGCATGGCAGGGGGCTTAAGGGGGCCTGGACCCGCCCACTTCCGCTTTGGGGGCCAGCAACAGTTGCCAGGGCAACCCTGGCCATGGCAGGGGGCTTAAGGGCGCCAGGACCCGCCCACTTCCGCTTTGGGGGCCAGCAACAGTTGCCAGGGCAACCCTGGGCATGGCAGGGGGCATAAGTGGGCCTGGACCCGCCCACTTCCGCTTTGGGGGCCAGCAGCAGTTGCCAGGGCAACCATGGGCATGGAAGGCGGCTAAAGGGGGCCTGGACCCGCCCACTTCCGCTTTGGGGGCCAGCAACAGTTGCCAGGGCAACCCTGGGCATGGCAGGGGGCTTAAGGGGGCCTGGACCCGCCCACTTCCGCTTTGGGGGCCAGCAACAGTTGCCAGGGCAACCCTGGCCATGGCAGGGGGCTTAAGGGCGCCAGGACCCGCCCACTTCCGCTTTGGGGGCCAGCAACAGTTGCCAGGGCAACCCTGGGCATGGCAGGGTGCTTGAGGGCGCCTGGACCCGCCCACTTCCGCTTTGAAGGGGGCAGCAACAGTTGCCAGGGCTACCCTGGGCACGGCAGGGGGCATAAGGGGGCCTGGACCCGCCCACTTCCGCTTTGGGGGCCAGCATTAGTTGCCAGGGCAACCATGGGCATGGAAGAGGGCTTAAGGGGGCCTGGAAACGCCCAATTCCGCTTTGGGGGCCAGCAACAGTTGCCAGGGCAACCCTGGCCATGGCAGGGGGCTTAAGGGCGCCAGGACCCGCCCACTTCCGCTTTGGGGGCCAGCAACAGTTGCCAGGGCAACCCTGGGCATGGCAGGGGGCTTAAGGGCGCCAGGACCCGCCCACTTCCGCTTTGGGGGCCAGCAACAGTTGCCAGGGCAACATTGGGCATGGCAGGGGGCTTAAGGGCGCCAGGAAACGCCCACTTCCGCTTTGGGGGCCAGCAACAGTTGCCAGGACAACCATGGGCATGGCAGGGGGCTCAAGGGCGCCTGGACCCGCCCACTTCCGCTTTGGGGGCCAGCAACAGTTGCCAGGGCAACCCTGGGCATGGCAGGGGGCTTAAGGGGGCCTGGACCCGCCCACTTCCGCTTTGGGGGCCAGCAACAGTTGCCAGGGCTACCCTGGGCATGGCAGGGGGCATAAGGGGGCCTGGACCCGCCCACTTCCGCTTTGGGGGCCAGCATTAGTTGCCAGGGCAACCATGGGCATGGAAGGGGGCTTAAGGGCGCCTGGAAACGCCCACTTCCGCTTTGGGGGCCAGCAACAGTTGCCAGGGCAACCCTGGGCATGGCAGGGGGCATAAGTGGGCCTGGACCCGCCCACTTCCGCTTTGGGGGCCAGCAGCAGTTGCCAGGGCAACCATGGGCATGGAAGGCGGCTTAAGGGGGCCTGGACCCGCCCACTTCCGCTTTGGGGGCCAGCAACAGTTGCCAGGGCAACCCTGGGCATGGCAGGGGGCTTAAGGGGGCCTGGACCCGCCCACTTCCGCTTTGGGGGCCAGCAACAGTTGCCAGGGCAACCCTGGGCATGGCAGGGGGCTTAAGGGGGCCTGGACCCGCCCAATTCCACTTTGGGGGCCAGCAACAGTTGCCAGGGCAACCCTGGGCATGGCAGGGGGCTTAAGGGGGCCTGGACCCGCCCACTTCCGCTTTGGGGGCCAGCAACAGTTGCCAGGGCAACCCTGGGCATGGCAGGGGGCTTAAGGGCGCCAGGACCCGCACACTTCCGCTTTGGGGGCCAGCAACAATTGCCAGGGCAACCCTGGGCATTGCAGGGTGCTTAAGGGGGCCTGGACCCGCCCACTTCCGCTTTGGGGGCCAGCAACAGTTGCCAGGGCAACCCTGGGCATGGCAGGGGGCTTAAGGGGGCCTGGACCTGCCCACTTCCGCTTTGGGGGCCAGCAACAGTTGCCAGGGCAACCATGGGCATGGAAGGGGGCTTAAGGGGGCCTGGACCCGCCCACTTCCGCTTTGGGGGCCAGCAACAGTTGCCAGGGCTACCCTGGGCATGGAATGGGGCTTAAGGGCGCCAGGAGCCGCCCACTTCCGCTTTGGGGGCCAGCAACAGTTGCCAGGACAACCCTGGGCATGGCAGGGGGCTTAAGGGCGCCTGGAAACGCCCACTTCCGCTTTGGGGGCCAGCAACAGTTGCCATGACAACCATGGGCATGGCAGGGGGCTTAAGGGCGCCTGGACCCGCCCACTTCCGCTTTGGGGGCCAGCAACAGTTGCCAGGGCAACCCTGGGCATGGCAGGGGGCTTAAGGGGGCCTGGACCCGCCCACTTCCGCTTTGGGGGCCAGCAACAGTTGCCAGGACAACCATGGGCATGGCAGGGGGCTTAAGGGCGCCTGGACCCGCCCACTTCCGCTTTGGGGGCCAGCAACAGTTGCCAGGGCAACCCTGGGCATGGCAGGGGGCTTAAGGGCGCCAGGACCCGCCCACTTCCGCTTTGGGGGCCAGCAACAGTTGCCAGGGCTACACTGGGCATGGCAGGGTGCTTAAGGGGGCCTGGACCCGAACACTTCCGCTTTGAGGGCCAGCAACTGTTGCCAGGGCAACCCTGGGCATGGCATGGGGCTTAAGGGCGCCAGGACCCGCCCACTTCCGCTTTGGGGGCCAGCAACAGTTGCCAGGGCAACATTGGGCATGGCAGGGGGCTTAAGGGCGCCAGGACCCGCCCACTTCCGCTTTGGGGGCCAGCAACAGTTGCCAGGACAACCCTGGGCATGGCAGGGGGCTTAAGGGCGCCTGGAAACGCCCACTTCCTCTTTGGGGGCCAGCAACAGTTGCCAGGACAACCATGGGCATTGCAGGGGGATTAAGGGCGCCTGGACCCGCCCACTTCCGCTTTGGGAGCCAGCAACAGTTGCCAGGGCAACCCTGGGCATGGCAGCAGGCTTAAGGGGGCATCGACCCGCCCACTTCCGCTTTGGGGGCCAGCAACAGTTGCCAGGGCAACCCTGGGCATGGCAGGGGGCTTAAGGGGGCCTGGACCCGCCCACTTCCGCTTTGGGGGCCAGCAACAGTTGCCAGGGCAACCCTGGCCATGGCAGGGGGCTTAAGGGCGCCAGGACCCGCCCACTTCCGCTTTGGGGGCCAGCAACAGTTGCCAGGGCAACCCTGGCCATGGCAGGGGGCTTAAGGGCGCCAGGACCCGCCCACTTCCGCTTTGGGGGCCAGCAACAGTTGCCAGGGCAACCCTGGGCATACCAGGGGGCATAAGTGGGCCTGGACCCTCCCACTTCCGCTTTGGGGGCCAACAACAGTTGCCAGGGCAACCATGGGCATGGAAGGCGGCTTAAGGGGGCCTGGACCCGCCCACTTCCGCTTTGGGGGCCAGCAACAGTTGCCAGGGCAACCCTGGGCATGGCAGGGGGCTTAAGGGGGCCTGGACCCGCCCACTTCCGCTTTGGGGGCCAGCAACAGTTGCCAGGGCAACCCTGGGCATGGCAGGGGGCTTAAGGGGGCCTGGACCCGCCCACTTCCGCTTTGGGGGCCAGCAACAGTTGCCAGGGCAACCCTGGGCATGGCAGGGGGCTTAAGGGGGCCTGGACCCGCCCACTTCCGCTTTGGGGGCCAGCAACAGTTGCCAGGGCAACCCTGGGCATGGCAGGGGGCTTAAGGGGGCCTAGATCCGCCCACTTCCGCTTTGGGGGCCAGCAACAGTTGCCAGGGCAACCCTGGGCATGGCAGGGGGCTTAAGGGGGCCTGGACCCGCCCACTTCCGCTTTGGGGGCCAGCAACAGTTGCCAGGGCAACCCTGGGCATGGCAGGCGGCTTAAGGGGGCCTGGACCCGCCCACTTCCGCTTTGGGGGGCAGCAACAGTTGCCAGGGCAACCCTGGGCATGGCAGGGGGCTTAAGGGCGCCAGGACCCGCCCACTTCCGCTTTGGGGGCCAGCAACAGTTGCCAGGGCAACCCTGGGCATGGCAGGGGGCTTAAGGGCGCCAGGACCCGCCCACTTCCGCTTTGGGGGCCAGCAACAGTTGCCAGGGCTACACTGGGCATGGCAGGGTGCTTAAGGGGGCCTGGACCCGAACACTTCCGCTTTGAGGGCCAGCAACTGTTGCCAGGGCAACCCTGGGCATGGCATGGGGCTTAAGGGCGCCAGGACCCGCCCACTTCCGCTTTGGGGGCCAGCAACAGTTGCCAGGGCAACATTGGGCATGGCAGGGGGCTTAAGGGCGCCAGGACCCGCCCACTTCCGCTTTGGGGGCCAGCAACAGTTGCCAGGACAACCCTGGGCATGGCAGGGGGCTTAAGGGCGCCTGGAAACGCCCACTTCCTCTTTGGGGGCCAGCAACAGTTGCCAGGACAACCATGGGCATTGCAGGGGGATTAAGGGCGCCTGGACCCGCCCACTTCCGCTTTGGGAGCCAGCAACAGTTGCCAGGGCAACCCTGGGCATGGCAGCAGGCTTAAGGGGGCATCGACCCGCCCACTTCCGCTTTGGGGGCCAGCAACAGTTGCCAGGGCAACCCTGGGCATGGCAGGGGGCTTAAGGGGGCCTGGACCCGCCCACTTCCGCTTTGGGGGCCAGCAACAGTTGCCAGGGCAACCCTGGCCATGGCAGGGGGCTTAAGGGCGCCAGGACCCGCCCACTTCCGCTTTGGGGGCCAGCAACAGTTGCCAGGGCAACCCTGGCCATGGCAGGGGGCTTAAGGGCGCCAGGACCCGCCCACTTCCGCTTTGGGGGCCAGCAACAGTTGCCAGGGCAACCCTGGGCATACCAGGGGGCATAAGTGGGCCTGGACCCTCCCACTTCCGCTTTGGGGGCCAACAACAGTTGCCAGGGCAACCATGGGCATGGAAGGCGGCTTAAGGGGGCCTGGACCCGCCCACTTCCGCTTTGGGGGCCAGCAACAGTTGCCAGGGCAACCCTGGGCATGGCAGGGGGCTTAAGGGGGCCTGGACCCGCCCACTTCCGCTTTGGGGGCCAGCAACAGTTGCCAGGGCAACCCTGGGCATGGCAGGGGGCTTAAGGGGGCCTGGACCCGCCCACTTCCGCTTTGGGGGCCAGCAACAGTTGCCAGGGCAACCCTGGGCATGGCAGGGGGCTTAAGGGGGCCTGGACCCGCCCACTTCCGCTTTGGGGGCCAGCAACAGTTGCCAGGGCAACCCTGGGCATGGCAGGGGGCTTAAGGGGGCCTAGATCCGCCCACTTCCGCTTTGGGGGCCAGCAACAGTTGCCAGGGCAACCCTGGGCATGGCAGGGGGCTTAAGGGGGCCTGGACCCGCCCACTTCCGCTTTGGGGGCCAGCAACAGTTGCCAGGGCAACCCTGGGCATGGCAGGCGGCTTAAGGGGGCCTGGACCCGCCCACTTCCGCTTTGGGGGCCAGCAACAGTTGCCAGGGCAACATTGGGCATGGCAGGGGGCTTGAGGGCGCCTGGACCCGCCCACTTCCGCTTTGAAGGGGGCAGCAACAGTTGCCAGGGCAACCCTGGGCATGGCAGGGGGCTTAAGGGGGCCTGGACCCGCCAACTTCCGCTTTGGGGGCCAGCAACAGTTGCCAGGGCAACCCTGGCCATGGCAGGGGGCTTAAGGGCGCCAGGACCCGCCCACTTCCGCTTTGGGGGCCAGCAACAGTTGCCAGGGCAACCCTGGGCATGGCAGGGGGCATAAGTGGGCCTTGACCCGCCCACTTCCGCTTTGGGGGCCAGCAACAGTTGCCAGGGCAACCATGGGCATGGAAGGCGGCTTAAGGGGGCCTGGACCCGCCCACTTCCGCTTTGGGGGCCAGCAACAGTTGCCAGGGCAACCCTGGGCATGGCAGGGGGCTTAAGGGGGCCTGGACCCGCCCACTTCCGCTTTGGGGGCCAGCAACAGTTGCCAGGGCAACCCTGGGCATGGCAGGGGGCTTAAGGGGGCCTGGACCCGCCCACTTCCGCTTTGGGGGCCAGCAACAGTTGCCAGGGCAACCCTGGGCATGGCAGGGGGCTTAACGGGGCCTGGACCCGCCCACTTCCGCTTTGGGGGCCAGCAACAGTTACCAGGGCAACCCTGGGCATGGCAGGGGGCTTAAGGGGGCCTGGACCCGCCCACTTCCGCTTTGGGGGCCAGCAACAGTTGCCAGGACAACCCTGGGCATGGCAGGGGGCTTAAGGGCGCCTGGAAACGCCCACTTCCGCTTTGGGGGCCAGCAACAGTTGCCAGGACAACCATGGGCATGGCAGGGGGCTTAAGGGCGCCTGGACCCGCCCACTTCCGCTTTGGGGGGCAGCAACAGTTGCCAGGGCAACCCTGGGCATGGCAGGGGGCTTAAGGGCGCCAGGACCCGCCCACTTCCGCTTTGGGGGCCAGCAACAGTTGCCAGGGCTACCTTGGGCATGACAGGGGGCTAAAGGGGGCCTGGACCCGCCCACTTCCGCTTTGGGGGCCAGCAACAGTTGCCAGGGCAACCCTGGGCATGGCAGGGGGCTTAAGGGCGCCAGGACCCGCCCACTTCCGCTTTGGGGGCCAGCAACAGTTGCCAGGGCTACACTGGGCATGGCAGGGTGCTTAAGGGGGCCTGGACCCGCCCACTTCCGCTTTGAGGGCCAGCAACAGTTGCCAGGGCAACCCTGGGCATGGCATGGGGCTTAAGGGCGCCAGGACCCGCCCACTTCCGCTTTGGGGGCCAGCAACAGTTGCCAGGGCAACATTGGGCATGGCAGGGGGCTTAAGGGCGCCAGGACCCGCCCACTTCCGCTTTGGGGGCCAGCAACAGTTGCCAGGACAACCCTGGGCATGGCAGGGGGCTTAAGGGCGCCTGGAAACGCCCACTTCCGCTTTGGGGGCCAGCAACAGTTGCCAGGACAACCATGGGCATTGCAGGGGGATTAAGGGCGCCTGGACCCGCCCACTTCCGCTTTGGGGGCCAGCAACAGTTGCCAGGGCAACCCTGGGCATGGCAGGGGGCTTAAGGGGGCATGGACCCGCCCACTTCCGCTTTGGGGGCCAGCAACAGTTGCCAGGGCAACCCTGGGCATGGCAGGGGGCTTAAGGGGGCCTGGACCCGCCCACTTCCGCTTTGGGGGCCAGCAACAGTTGCCAGGGCAACCCTGGCCATGGCAGGGGGCTTAAGGGCGCCAGGACCCGCCCACTTCCGCTTTGGGGGCCAGCAACAGTTGCCAGGGCAACCCTGGGCATGGCAGGGGGCATAAGTGGGCCTGGACCCGCCCACTTCCGCTTTGGGGGCCAGCAGCAGTTGCCAGGGCAACCATGGGCATGGAAGGCGGCTTAAGGGGGCCTGGACCAGCCCACTTCCGCTTTGGGGGCCAGCAACAGTTGCCAGGGCAACCCTGGGCATGGCAGGGGGCTTAAGGGGGCCTGGACCCGCCCACTTCCGCTTTGGGGGCCAGCAACAGTTGCCAGGGCAACCCTGGGCATGGCAGGGGGCTTAAGGGGCCTGGACCCGCCCACTTCCGCTTTGGGGGCCAGCAACAGTTACCAGGGCAACCCTGGCCATGGCAGGGGGCTTAAGGGCGCCATGACCCGCCCACTTCCGCTTTGGGGGCCAGCAACAGTTGCCAGGGCAACCCTGGGCATGGCAGGGTGCTTGAGGGCGCCTGGACCCGCCCACTTCCGCTTTGAAGGGGGCAGCAACAGTTGCCAGGGCTACCCTGGGCATGGCAGGGGGCATAAGGGGGCCTGGACCCGCCCACTTCCGCTTTGGGGGCCAGCATTAGTTGCCAGGGCAACCCTGGGCATGGCAGGGGGCTTAAGGGGGCCTGGACCCGCCCACTTCCGCTTTGGGGGCCAGCAACAGTTGCCAGGGCAACCCTGGCCATGGCAGGGGGCTTAAGGGCGCCAGGACCCGCCCACTTCCGCTTTGGGGGCCAGCAACAGTTGCCAGGGCAACCCTGGGCATGGCAGGGTGCTTGAGGGCGCCTGGACCCGCCCACTTCCGCTTTGAAGGGGGCAGCAACAGTTGCCAGGGCTACCCTGGGCACGGCAGGGGGCATAAGGGGGCCTGGACCCGCCCACTTCCGCTTTGGGGGCCAGCATTAGTTGCCAGGGCAACCATGGGCATGGAAGAGGGCTTAAGGGGGCCTGGAAACGCCCAATTCCGCTTTGGGGGCCAGCAACAGTTGCCAGGGCAACCCTGGCCATGGCAGGGGGCTTAAGGGCGCCAGGACCCGCCCACTTCCGCTTTGGGGGCCAGCAACAGTTGCCAGGGCAACCCTGGGCATGGCAGGGGGCTTAAGGGCGCCAGGACCCGCCCACTTCCGCTTTGGGGGCCAGCAACAGTTGCCAGGGCAACATTGGGCATGGCAGGGGGCTTAAGGGCGCCAGGAAACGCCCACTTCCGCTTTGGGGGCCAGCAACAGTTGCCAGGACAACCATGGGCATGGCAGGGGGCTCAAGGGCGCCTGGACCCGCCCACTTCCGCTTTGGGGGCCAGCAACAGTTGCCAGGGCAACCCTGGGCATGGCAGGGGGCTTAAGGGGGCCTGGACCCGCCCACTTCCGCTTTGGGGGCCAGCAACAGTTGCCAGGGCTACCCTGGGCATGGCAGGGGGCATAAGGGGGCCTGGACCCGCCCACTTCCGCTTTGGGGGCCAGCATTAGTTGCCAGGGCAACCATGGGCATGGAAGGGGGCTTAAGGGCGCCTGGAAACGCCCACTTCCGCTTTGGGGGCCAGCAACAGTTGCCAGGGCAACCCTGGGCATGGCAGGGGGCATAAGTGGGCCTGGACCCGCCCACTTCCGCTTTGGGGGCCAGCAGCAGTTGCCAGGGCAACCATGGGCATGGAAGGCGGCTTAAGGGGGCCTGGACCCGCCCACTTCCGCTTTGGGGGCCAGCAACAGTTGCCAGGGCAACCCTGGGCATGGCAGGGGGCTTAAGGGGGCCTGGACCCGCCCACTTCCGCTTTGGGGGCCAGCAACAGTTGCCAGGGCAACCCTGGGCATGGCAGGGGGCTTAAGGGGGCCTGGACCCGCCCAATTCCACTTTGGGGGCCAGCAACAGTTGCCAGGGCAACCCTGGGCATGGCAGGGGGCTTAAGGGGGCCTGGACCCGCCCACTTCCGCTTTGGGGGCCAGCAACAGTTGCCAGGGCAACCCTGGGCATGGCAGGGGGCTTAAGGGCGCCAGGACCCGCACACTTCCGCTTTGGGGGCCAGCAACAATTGCCAGGGCAACCCTGGGCATTGCAGGGTGCTTAAGGGGGCCTGGACCCGCCCACTTCCGCTTTGGGGGCCAGCAACAGTTGCCAGGGCAACCCTGGGCATGGCAGGGGGCTTAAGGGGGCCTGGACCTGCCCACTTCCGCTTTGGGGGCCAGCAACAGTTGCCAGGGCAACCATGGGCATGGAAGGGGGCTTAAGGGGGCCTGGACCCGCCCACTTCCGCTTTGGGGGCCAGCAACAGTTGCCAGGGCTACCCTGGGCATGGAATGGGGCTTAAGGGCGCCAGGAGCCGCCCACTTCCGCTTTGGGGGCCAGCAACAGTTGCCAGGACAACCCTGGGCATGGCAGGGGGCTTAAGGGCGCCTGGAAACGCCCACTTCCGCTTTGGGGGCCAGCAACAGTTGCCATGACAACCATGGGCATGGCAGGGGGCTTAAGGGCGCCTGGACCCGCCCACTTCCGCTTTGGGGGCCAGCAACAGTTGCCAGGGCAACCCTGGGCATGGCAGGGGGCTTAAGGGGGCCTGGACCCGCCCACTTCCGCTTTGGGGGCCAGCAACAGTTGCCAGGACAACCATGGGCATGGCAGGGGGCTTAAGGGCGCCTGGACCCGCCCACTTCCGCTTTGGGGGCCAGCAACAGTTGCCAGGGCAACCCTGGGCATGGCAGGGGGCTTAAGGGCGCCAGGACCCGCCCACTTCCGCTTTGGGGGCCAGCAACAGTTGCCAGGGCTACACTGGGCATGGCAGGGTGCTTAAGGGGGCCTGGACCCGAACACTTCCGCTTTGAGGGCCAGCAACTGTTGCCAGGGCAACCCTGGGCATGGCATGGGGCTTAAGGGCGCCAGGACCCGCCCACTTCCGCTTTGGGGGCCAGCAACAGTTGCCAGGGCAACATTGGGCATGGCAGGGGGCTTAAGGGCGCCAGGACCCGCCCACTTCCGCTTTGGGGGCCAGCAACAGTTGCCAGGACAACCCTGGGCATGGCAGGGGGCTTAAGGGCGCCTGGAAACGCCCACTTCCTCTTTGGGGGCCAGCAACAGTTGCCAGGACAACCATGGGCATTGCAGGGGGATTAAGGGCGCCTGGACCCGCCCACTTCCGCTTTGGGAGCCAGCAACAGTTGCCAGGGCAACCCTGGGCATGGCAGCAGGCTTAAGGGGGCATCGACCCGCCCACTTCCGCTTTGGGGGCCAGCAACAGTTGCCAGGGCAACCCTGGGCATGGC
The DNA here is from genome assembly GCF_055691185.1 of Crinia signifera. NCBI lineage: Eukaryota > Metazoa > Chordata > Amphibia > Anura > Myobatrachidae > Crinia > Crinia signifera. The sequence continues at coordinate 42,862 of NW_028142548.1, forward strand.
AGGGGGCTTAAGGGGGCCTGGACCCGCCCACTTCCGCTTTGGGGGCCAGCAACAGTTGCCAGGGCAACCCTGGCCATGGCAGGGGGCTTAAGGGCGCCAGGACCCGCCCACTTCCGCTTTGGGGGCCAGCAACAGTTGCCAGGGCAACCCTGGCCATGGCAGGGGGCTTAAGGGCGCCAGGACCCGCCCACTTCCGCTTTGGGGGCCAGCAACAGTTGCCAGGGCAACCCTGGGCATACCAGGGGGCATAAGTGGGCCTGGACCCTCCCACTTCCGCTTTGGGGGCCAACAACAGTTGCCAGGGCAACCATGGGCATGGAAGGCGGCTTAAGGGGGCCTGGACCCGCCCACTTCCGCTTTGGGGGCCAGCAACAGTTGCCAGGGCAACCCTGGGCATGGCAGGGGGCTTAAGGGGGCCTGGACCCGCCCACTTCCGCTTTGGGGGCCAGCAACAGTTGCCAGGGCAACCCTGGGCATGGCAGGGGGCTTAAGGGGGCCTGGACCCGCCCACTTCCGCTTTGGGGGCCAGCAACAGTTGCCAGGGCAACCCTGGGCATGGCAGGGGGCTTAAGGGGGCCTGGACCCGCCCACTTCCGCTTTGGGGGCCAGCAACAGTTGCCAGGGCAACCCTGGGCATGGCAGGGGGCTTAAGGGGGCCTAGATCCGCCCACTTCCGCTTTGGGGGCCAGCAACAGTTGCCAGGGCAACCCTGGGCATGGCAGGGGGCTTAAGGGGGCCTGGACCCGCCCACTTCCGCTTTGGGGGCCAGCAACAGTTGCCAGGGCAACCCTGGGCATGGCAGGCGGCTTAAGGGGGCCTGGACCCGCCCACTTCCGCTTTGGGGGCCAGCAACAGTTGCCAGGGCAACCCTGGGCATGGCAGGGGGCTTAAGGGCGCCAGGACCCGCCCACTTCCGCTTTGGGGGCCAGCAACAGTTGCCAGGGCTACACTGGGCATGGCAGGGTGCTTAAGGGGGCCTGGACCCGAACACTTCCGCTTTGAGGGCCAGCAACTGTTGCCAGGGCAACCCTGGGCATGGCATGGGGCTTAAGGGCGCCAGGACCCGCCCACTTCCGCTTTGGGGGCCAGCAACAGTTGCCAGGGCAACATTGGGCATGGCAGGGGGCTTAAGGGCGCCAGGACCCGCCCACTTCCGCTTTGGGGGCCAGCAACAGTTGCCAGGACAACCCTGGGCATGGCAGGGGGCTTAAGGGCGCCTGGAAACGCCCACTTCCTCTTTGGGGGCCAGCAACAGTTGCCAGGACAACCATGGGCATTGCAGGGGGATTAAGGGCGCCTGGACCCGCCCACTTCCGCTTTGGGAGCCAGCAACAGTTGCCAGGGCAACCCTGGGCATGGCAGCAGGCTTAAGGGGGCATCGACCCGCCCACTTCCGCTTTGGGGGCCAGCAACAGTTGCCAGGGCAACCCTGGGCATGGCAGGGGGCTTAAGGGGGCCTGGACCCGCCCACTTCCGCTTTGGGGGCCAGCAACAGTTGCCAGGGCAACCCTGGCCATGGCAGGGGGCTTAAGGGCGCCAGGACCCGCCCACTTCCGCTTTGGGGGCCAGCAACAGTTGCCAGGGCAACCCTGGCCATGGCAGGGGGCTTAAGGGCGCCAGGACCCGCCCACTTCCGCTTTGGGGGCCAGCAACAGTTGCCAGGGCAACCCTGGGCATACCAGGGGGCATAAGTGGGCCTGGACCCTCCCACTTCCGCTTTGGGGGCCAACAACAGTTGCCAGGGCAACCATGGGCATGGAAGGCGGCTTAAGGGGGCCTGGACCCGCCCACTTCCGCTTTGGGGGCCAGCAACAGTTGCCAGGGCAACCCTGGGCATGGCAGGGGGCTTAAGGGGGCCTGGACCCGCCCACTTCCGCTTTGGGGGCCAGCAACAGTTGCCAGGGCAACCCTGGGCATGGCAGGGGGCTTAAGGGGGCCTGGACCCGCCCACTTCCGCTTTGGGGGCCAGCAACAGTTGCCAGGGCAACCCTGGGCATGGCAGGGGGCTTAAGGGGGCCTGGACCCGCCCACTTCCGCTTTGGGGGCCAGCAACAGTTGCCAGGGCAACCCTGGGCATGGCAGGGGGCTTAAGGGGGCCTAGATCCGCCCACTTCCGCTTTGGGGGCCAGCAACAGTTGCCAGGGCAACCCTGGGCATGGCAGGGGGCTTAAGGGGGCCTGGACCCGCCCACTTCCGCTTTGGGGGCCAGCAACAGTTGCCAGGGCAACCCTGGGCATGGCAGGCGGCTTAAGGGGGCCTGGACCCGCCCACTTCCGCTTTGGGGGCCAGCAACAGTTGCCAGGGCAACATTGGGCATGGCAGGGGGCTTGAGGGCGCCTGGACCCGCCCACTTCCGCTTTGAAGGGGGCAGCAACAGTTGCCAGGGCAACCCTGGGCATGGCAGGGGGCTTAAGGGGGCCTGGACCCGCCAACTTCCGCTTTGGGGGCCAGCAACAGTTGCCAGGGCAACCCTGGCCATGGCAGGGGGCTTAAGGGCGCCAGGACCCGCCCACTTCCGCTTTGGGGGCCAGCAACAGTTGCCAGGGCAACCCTGGGCATGGCAGGGGGCATAAGTGGGCCTTGACCCGCCCACTTCCGCTTTGGGGGCCAGCAACAGTTGCCAGGGCAACCATGGGCATGGAAGGCGGCTTAAGGGGGCCTGGACCCGCCCACTTCCGCTTTGGGGGCCAGCAACAGTTGCCAGGGCAACCCTGGGCATGGCAGGGGGCTTAAGGGGGCCTGGACCCGCCCACTTCCGCTTTGGGGGCCAGCAACAGTTGCCAGGGCAACCCTGGGCATGGCAGGGGGCTTAAGGGGGCCTGGACCCGCCCACTTCCGCTTTGGGGGCCAGCAACAGTTGCCAGGGCAACCCTGGGCATGGCAGGGGGCTTAACGGGGCCTGGACCCGCCCACTTCCGCTTTGGGGGCCAGCAACAGTTACCAGGGCAACCCTGGGCATGGCAGGGGGCTTAAGGGGGCCTGGACCCGCCCACTTCCGCTTTGGGGGCCAGCAACAGTTGCCAGGACAACCCTGGGCATGGCAGGGGGCTTAAGGGCGCCTGGAAACGCCCACTTCCGCTTTGGGGGCCAGCAACAGTTGCCAGGACAACCATGGGCATGGCAGGGGGCTTAAGGGCGCCTGGACCCGCCCACTTCCGCTTTGGGGGGCAGCAACAGTTGCCAGGGCAACCCTGGGCATGGCAGGGGGCTTAAGGGCGCCAGGACCCGCCCACTTCCGCTTTGGGGGCCAGCAACAGTTGCCAGGGCTACCTTGGGCATGACAGGGGGCTAAAGGGGGCCTGGACCCGCCCACTTCCGCTTTGGGGGCCAGCAACAGTTGCCAGGGCAACCCTGGGCATGGCAGGGGGCTTAAGGGCGCCAGGACCCGCCCACTTCCGCTTTGGGGGCCAGCAACAGTTGCCAGGGCTACACTGGGCATGGCAGGGTGCTTAAGGGGGCCTGGACCCGCCCACTTCCGCTTTGAGGGCCAGCAACAGTTGCCAGGGCAACCCTGGGCATGGCATGGGGCTTAAGGGCGCCAGGACCCGCCCACTTCCGCTTTGGGGGCCAGCAACAGTTGCCAGGGCAACATTGGGCATGGCAGGGGGCTTAAGGGCGCCAGGACCCGCCCACTTCCGCTTTGGGGGCCAGCAACAGTTGCCAGGACAACCCTGGGCATGGCAGGGGGCTTAAGGGCGCCTGGAAACGCCCACTTCCGCTTTGGGGGCCAGCAACAGTTGCCAGGACAACCATGGGCATTGCAGGGGGATTAAGGGCGCCTGGACCCGCCCACTTCCGCTTTGGGGGCCAGCAACAGTTGCCAGGGCAACCCTGGGCATGGCAGGGGGCTTAAGGGGGCATGGACCCGCCCACTTCCGCTTTGGGGGCCAGCAACAGTTGCCAGGGCAACCCTGGGCATGGCAGGGGGCTTAAGGGGGCCTGGACCCGCCCACTTCCGCTTTGGGGGCCAGCAACAGTTGCCAGGGCAACCCTGGCCATGGCAGGGGGCTTAAGGGCGCCAGGACCCGCCCACTTCCGCTTTGGGGGCCAGCAGCAGTTGCCAGGGCAACCATGGGCATGGAAGGCGGCTTAAGGGGGCCTGGACCAGCCCACTTCCGCTTTGGGGGCCAGCAACAGTTGCCAGGGCAACCCTGGGCATGGCAGGGGGCTTAAGGGGGCCTGGACCCGCCCACTTCCGCTTTGGGGGCCAGCAACAGTTGCCAGGGCAACCCTGGGCATGGCAGGGGGCTTAAGGGGCCTGGACCCGCCCACTTCCGCTTTGGGGGCCAGCAACAGTTACCAGGGCAACCCTGGCCATGGCAGGGGGCTTAAGGGCGCCATGACCCGCCCACTTCCGCTTTGGGGGCCAGCAACAGTTGCCAGGGCAACCCTGGGCATGGCAGGGTGCTTGAGGGCGCCTGGACCCGCCCACTTCCGCTTTGAAGGGGGCAGCAACAGTTGCCAGGGCTACCCTGGGCATGGCAGGGGGCATAAGGGGGCCTGGACCCGCCCACTTCCGCTTTGGGGGCCAGCATTAGTTGCCAGGGCAACCATGGGCATGGAAGGGGGCTTAAGGGGGCCTGGAAACGCCCACTTCCGCTTTGGGGGCCAGCAACAGTTGCCAGGGCAACCCTGGCCATGGCAGGGGGCTTAAGGGCGCCAGGACCCGCCCACTTCCGCTTTGGGGGCCAGCAACAGTTGCCAGGGCAACCCTTGGGCATGGCAGGGCTTTGGGGGCCAGCAACAGTTGCCAGGGCAACCCTTGGGCATGGCTGGCCCCCAAAGCGGAAGTGGGCGTTTCCAGGCGCCCTTAAGCCCCCTGCCATGCCCAGGGTTGTCCTGGCAACTGTTGCTGGCCCCCAAAGCGGAAGTGGGCGGGTCCTGGCGCCCTTAAGCCCCCTGCCATGCCCAATGTTGCCCTGGCAACTGTTGCTGGCCCCCAAAGCGGAAGTGGGCGGGTCCTGGCGCCCTTAAGCCCCATGCCATGCCCAGGGTTGCCCTGGCAACTGTTGCTGGCCCTCAAAGCGGAAGCTTTGAGGGACCCGCCCACTTCCGCTTTGAAGGGGGCAGCAACAGTTGCCAGGGCTACCCTGGGCATGGCAGGGGGCATAAGGGGGCCTGGACCCGCCCACTTCCGCTTTGGGGGCCAGCATTAGTTGCCAGGGCAACCATGGGCATGGAAGGGGGCTTAAGGGGGCCTGGACCCGCCCACTTCCGCTTTGGGGGCCAGCAACAGTTGCCAGGGCAACCCTGGGCATGGCAGGGGGCTTAAGGGGGCCTGGGCCCGCCCACTTCCGCTTTGGGGGCCAGCAACAGTTGCCAGGACAACCCTGGGCATGGCAGGGGGCTTAAGGGCGCCTGGAAACGCCCACTTCCGCTTTGGGGGCCAGCAACAGTTGCCAGGACAACCATGGGCATGGCAGGGGGCTTAAGGGCGCCTGGACCCGCCCACTTCCGCTTTGGGGGCCAGCAACAGTTGCCAGGGCAACCCTGGGCATGGCAGGGGGCTTAAGGGCGCCAGGACCCGCCCACTTCCGCTTTGGGGGCCAGCAACAGTTGCCAGGGCTACACTGGGCATGGCAGGGTGCTTAAGGGGGCCTGGACCCGCCCACTTCCGCTTTGAGGGCCAGCAACAGTTGCCAGGGCAACCCTGGGCATGGCATGGGGCTTAAGGGCGCCAGGACCCGCCCACTTCCGCTTTGGGGGCCAGCAACAGTTGCCAGGGCAACATTGGGCATGGCAGGGGGCTTAAGGGCGCCAGGACCCGCCCACTTCCGCTTTGGGGGCCAGCAACAGTTGCCAGGACAACCCTGGGCATGGCAGGGGGCTTAAGGGCGCCTGGAAACGCCCACTTCCGCTTTGGGGGCCAGCAACAGTTGCCAGGACAACCCTGGGCATTGCAGGGGGATTAAGGGCGCCTGGACCCGCCCACTTCCGCTTTGGGGGCCAGCAACAGTTGCCAGGGCAACCCTGGGCATGGCAGGGGGCTTAAGGGGGCATGGACCCGCCCACTTCCGCTTTGGGGGCCAGCAACAGTTGCCAGGGCAACCCTGGCCATGGCAGGGGGCTTAAGGGCGCCAGGACCCGCCCACTTCCGCTTTGGGGGCCAGCAACAGTTGCCAGGGCAACCCTGGGCATGGCAGGGGGCATAAGTGGGCCTTGACCCGCCCACTTCCGCTTTGGGGGCCAGCAACAGTTGCCAGGGCAACCATGGGCATGGAAGGCGGCTTAAGGGGGCCTGGACCCGCCCACTTCCGCTTTGGGGGCCAGCAACAGTTGCCAGGGCAACCCTGGGCATGGCAGGGGCTTAAGGGGGCCTGGACCCGCCCACTTCCGCTTTGGGGGCCAGCAACAGTTGCCAGGGCAACCCTGGGCATGGCAGGGGGCTTAAGGGGGCCTGGACCCGCCCACTTCCGCTTTGGGGGCCAGCAACAGTTGCCAGGGCAACCCTGGGCATGGCAGGGGGCTTAACGGGGCCTGGACCCGCCCACTTCCGCTTTGGGGGCCAGCAACAGTTACCAGGGCAACCCTGGGCATGGCAGGGGGCTTAAGGGGGCCTGGACCCGCCCACTTCCGCTTTGGGGGCCAGCAACAGTTGCCAGGACAACCCTGGGCATGGCAGGGGGCTTAAGGGCGCCTGGAAACGCCCACTTCCGCTTTGGGGGCCAGCAACAGTTGCCAGGACAACCATGGGCATGGCAGGGGGCTTAAGGGCGCCTGGACCCGCCCACTTCCGCTTTGGGGGGCAGCAACAGTTGCCAGGGCAACCCTGGGCATGGCAGGGGGCTTAAGGGCGCCAGGACCCGCCCACTTCCGCTTTGGGGGCCAGCAACAGTTGCCAGGGCTACCTTGGGCATGACAGGGGGCTAAAGGGGGCCTGGACCCGCCCACTTCCGCTTTGGGGGCCAGCAACAGTTGCCAGGGCAACCCTGGGCATGGCAGGGGGCTTAAGGGCGCCAGGACCCGCCCACTTCCGCTTTGGGGGCCAGCAACAGTTGCCAGGGCTACACTGGGCATGGCAGGGTGCTTAAGGGGGCCTGGACCCGCCCACTTCCGCTTTGAGGGCCAGCAACAGTTGCCAGGGCAACCCTGGGCATGGCATGGGGCTTAAGGGCGCCAGGACCCGCCCACTTCCGCTTTGGGGGCCAGCAACAGTTGCCAGGGCAACATTGGGCATGGCAGGGGGCTTAAGGGCGCCAGGACCCGCCCACTTCCGCTTTGGGGGCCAGCAACAGTTGCCAGGACAACCCTGGGCATGGCAGGGGCTTAAGGGCGCCTGGAAACGCCCACTTCCGCTTTGGGGGCCAGCAACAGTTGCCAGGACAACCATGGGCATTGCAGGGGGATTAAGGGCGCCTGGACCCGCCCACTTCCGCTTTGGGGGCCAGCAACAGTTGCCAGGGCAACCCTGGGCATGGCAGGGGGCTTAAGGGGGCATGGACCCGCCCACTTCCGCTTTGGGGGCCAGCAACAGTTGCCAGGGCAACCCTGGGCATGGCAGGGGGCTTAAGGGGGCCTGGACCCGCCCACTTCCGCTTTGGGGGCCAGCAACAGTTGCCAGGGCAACCCTGGCCATGGCAGGGGGCTTAAGGGCGCCAGGACCCGCCCACTTCCGCTTTGGGGGCCAGCAACAGTTGCCAGGGCAACCCTGGGCATGGCAGGGGGCATAAGTGGGCCTGGACCCGCCCACTTCCGCTTTGGGGGCCAGCAGCAGTTGCCAGGGCAACCATGGGCATGGAAGGCGGCTTAAGGGGGCCTGGACCAGCCCACTTCCGCTTTGGGGGCCAGCAACAGTTGCCAGGGCAACCCTGGGCATGGCAGGGGGCTTAAGGGGGCCTGGACCCGCCCACTTCCGCTTTGGGGGCCAGCAACAGTTGCCAGGGCAACCCTGGGCATGGCAGGGGGCTTAAGGGGCCTGGACCCGCCCACTTCCGCTTTGGGGGCCAGCAACAGTTACCAGGGCAACCCTGGCCATGGCAGGGGGCTTAAGGGCGCCATGACCCGCCCACTTCCGCTTTGGGGGCCAGCAACAGTTGCCAGGGCAACCCTGGGCATGGCAGGGTGCTTGAGGGCGCCTGGACCCGCCCACTTCCGCTTTGAAGGGGGCAGCAACAGTTGCCAGGGCTACCCTGGGCATGGCAGGGGGCATAAGGGGGCCTGGACCCGCCCACTTCCGCTTTGGGGGCCAGCATTAGTTGCCAGGGCAACCATGGGCATGGAAGGGGGCTTAAGGGGGCCTGGAAACGCCCACTTCCGCTTTGGGGGCCAGCAACAGTTGCCAGGGCAACCCTGGCCATGGCAGGGGGCTTAAGGGCGCCAGGACCCGCCCACTTCCGCTTTGGGGGCCAGCAACAGTTGCCAGGGCAACCCTTGGGCATGGCAGGGCTTTGGGGGCCAGCAACAGTTGCCAGGGCAACCCTTGGGCATGGCTGGCCCCCAAAGCGGAAGTGGGCGTTTCCAGGCGCCCTTAAGCCCCCTGCCATGCCCAGGGTTGTCCTGGCAACTGTTGCTGGCCCCCAAAGCGGAAGTGGGCGGGTCCTGGCGCCCTTAAGCCCCCTGCCATGCCCAATGTTGCCCTGGCAACTGTTGCTGGCCCCCAAAGCGGAAGTGGGCGGGTCCTGGCGCCCTTAAGCCCCATGCCATGCCCAGGGTTGCCCTGGCAACTGTTGCTGGCCCTCAAAGCGGAAGCTTTGAGGGACCCGCCCACTTCCGCTTTGAAGGGGGCAGCAACAGTTGCCAGGGCTACCCTGGGCATGGCAGGGGGCATAAGGGGGCCTGGACCCGCCCACTTCCGCTTTGGGGGCCAGCATTAGTTGCCAGGGCAACCATGGGCATGGAAGGGGGCTTAAGGGGGCCTGGACCCGCCCACTTCCGCTTTGGGGGCCAGCAACAGTTGCCAGGGCAACCCTGGGCATGGCAGGGGGCTTAAGGGGGCCTGGGCCCGCCCACTTCCGCTTTGGGGGCCAGCAACAGTTGCCAGGACAACCCTGGGCATGGCAGGGGGCTTAAGGGCGCCTGGAAACGCCCACTTCCGCTTTGGGGGCCAGCAACAGTTGCCAGGACAACCATGGGCATGGCAGGGGGCTTAAGGGCGCCTGGACCCGCCCACTTCCGCTTTGGGGGCCAGCAACAGTTGCCAGGGCAACCCTGGGCATGGCAGGGGGCTTAAGGGCGCCAGGACCCGCCCACTTCCGCTTTGGGGGCCAGCAACAGTTGCCAGGGCTACACTGGGCATGGCAGGGTGCTTAAGGGGGCCTGGACCCGCCCACTTCCGCTTTGAGGGCCAGCAACAGTTGCCAGGGCAACCCTGGGCATGGCATGGGGCTTAAGGGCGCCAGGACCCGCCCACTTCCGCTTTGGGGGCCAGCAACAGTTGCCAGGGCAACATTGGGCATGGCAGGGGGCTTAAGGGCGCCAGGACCCGCCCACTTCCGCTTTGGGGGCCAGCAACAGTTGCCAGGACAACCCTGGGCATGGCAGGGGGCTTAAGGGCGCCTGGAAACGCCCACTTCCGCTTTGGGGGCCAGCAACAGTTGCCAGGACAACCCTGGGCATTGCAGGGGGATTAAGGGGCGCCTGGACCCGCCCACTTCCGCTTTGGGGGCCAGCAACAGTTGCCAGGGCAACCCTGGGCATGGCAGGGGGCTTAAGGGGGCATGGACCCGCCCACTTCCGCTTTGGGGGCA
>NW_028142549.1:0-52472 GCF_055691185.1 Crinia signifera
TGCAAGCCTGGTCATGGCAGGGGGCTGGAGGGCGCCAGGACCCGCCCACTTCCCCTTTGGGGCCCAGCAACAGTTGCCAGGGCAAGCCTGGGCATGGCAGGGGGCTGTAGGACGTCAGGACCCGCCCACTTCCGCTTTGGGACCCAGCAACAGTTGCCAGGCAAGCCTGGGCATGGCAAGGGGCTGGAGGGCGCCAGGACCCGCCCACTTCCGCTTTGGGGGCCAGCAACAGTTGCCAGGGCAACCCTGGGCATGGCAGGGGGCTGGAGGACGTCAGGACCCGCCCACTTCCGCTTTGGGGCCCAGCAACAGTTGCCAGGGCAAGCCTGGGCATGGCAAGGGGCTGGAGGGCGTCAGGACCCGCCCACTTCCGCTTTGGGGCCCAGCAACAGTTGCCACGGCAAGCCTGGGCATGGCAGGGGGCTGGAGGACGCCAGGACCCGCCCACTTCCGCTTTGGGGGCCAGCAACAGTTGCCAGGGCAAGCCTGGGCATGGCGGGGGCTGGAGGACGTCAGGACCCGCCCACTTCCGCTTTGGGGCCCAGCTACAGTTGCCAGGGCAAGCCTGGTCATGGCAGGGGGCTGGAGGGCGCCAGGACCCGCCTACTTCCACTTTGGGGCCCAGCAACAGTTGCCATGGCAACCCTGGGCATGGCAGGGGGCTGGAGGACGCCAGGACAGGCCCACTTCCGCTTTGGGGCCCAGCAACAGTTGCCAGGGCAAGCCTGGGCATGGCAAGGGGCTGGAGGGCGCCAGGACCTGCCCACTTCCACTTTGGGGGCCAGCAACAGTTGCCAGGGGAAGCCTGGGCATGGCAAGGGGCTGGAGGGCATCAGGACCCGCCCACTTCCGCTTTGGGACCCAGCAACAGTTGCCAGGCAAGCCTAGGCATGGCAGGGGGCTGGAGGACGCCAGACCCGCCCACTTCCGCTTTGGGGACCATCAACAGTTGCCAGGGCAAGCCTGGGCATGTCAGGGGGCAGGAGGGTGCCAGGACCCGCCCACTTCCGCTTTGGGGCCCAGCAACAGTTGCCAGGGCAAGCCTGGGCATGGCAGGGGGCTGGAGGACGCCAGGACCCGCCCACTTCCGCTTTGGGGCCCAGCAACAGTTGCCAGGGCAAGCCTGGGCATGGCAGGGGGCTGGAGGACGCCAGGACCCGCCCACTTCCGCTTTGGGGCCCAGCAACAGTTGCCAGGGCAAGCCTGGGCATGGCAGGGGGCTGGAGGGCGCCAGGACCCGCCCACTTCCGCATTGGGGCCCAGCTACAGTTGCCAGGGCAACCCTGGGCATGGCAGGGGGCTGGAGGGCGCCAGGACCCGCCCACTTCCCCTTTGGGGCCCAGCAACAGTTGCCAGGGCAAGCCTGGGCATGGCAGGGGGCTGTAGGACGTCAGGACCCGCCCACTTCCGCTTTGGGACCCAGCAACAGTTGCCAGGCAAGCCTGGGCATGGCAAGGGGCTGGAGGGCGCCAGGACCCGCCCACTTCCGCTTTGGGGGCCAGCAACAGTTGCCAGGGCAACCCTGGGCATGGCAAGGGGCTTGAGGTCGCCAGGACCCGCCCACTTCCGCTTTGGGGGCCAGCAACAGTTGCCAGGGCAACCCTGGGCATGGCATTGGGCTTGAGGTCGCCTGGCCCCGCCCACTTCCGCTTTGGGGCCCAGCAACAGTTGTTATAGCAACCCTGGGCATGGCAGGGGGCTGGAGGACGTCAGGACCCGCCCACTTCCGCTTTGGGGCCCAGCAACAGTTGCCAGGGCAAGCCTGGGCATGGCAAGGGGCTGGAGGGCATCAGGACCCGCCCACTTCCGCTTTGGGGCCCAGCAACAGTTGCCAGGGCAAGCCTGGGCATGGCAAGGGGCTGGAAGGCGCCAGGACCCGCCCACTTCCGCTTTGGGGGCCAGCAACAGTTGCCAGGGCAAGCCTGGGCATGGCAGGGGGCTGGAGGACCGTCAGGACCCGCCCACTTCCGCTTTGGGGCCCAGCAACAGTTGCCAGGGCAAGCCTGGGCATGGCAGGGGGCTGGAGGGCGCCAGGACCCTCCCACTTCCGCATTGGGGCCCAGCTACAGTTGCCAGGGTAACCCTGGGCATGGCAGGGGGCTGGAGGGCGCCAGGACCCGCCCACTTCCGCTTTGGGGCCCAGCAACAGTTGCCAGGGCAAGCCTGGGCATGGCAGGGGGCTGGAGGACGTCAGGACCCGCCCACTTCCGATTTGGGACCCAGCAACAGTTGCCAGGCAAGCCTGGGCATGGCAAGGGGCTGGAGGGCGCCAGGACCCGCCCACTTCCGCTTTGGGGGCCAGCAACAGTTGCCATGGCAACCCTGGGCATGGCATTGGGCTTGAGGTCGCCTAGCTCCGCCCACTTCCGCTTTGGGGGCCAGCAACAGTTGCCATGGCAACCCTGGGCATGGCAGGGGGCTTGAGGGCGCCAGGACCCGCTCACTTCCGCTTTGGGGCCCAGCAACAGTTGCCATGGCAACCCTGGGCATGGCAGGGGGCTGGAGGACGTCAGGACCCGCCCACTTCCGCTTTGGGGCCCAGCAACAGTTGCCAGGGCAAGCCTGTGCATGGCAAGGGGCTGGAGGGCATCAGGACCCGCCCACTTCCGCTTTGGGGCCCAGCAACAGTTGCCAGGGCAATCCTGGGCATGGCAAGGGGCTGGAGGGCGCCAGGACCCGCCCACTTCCGCTTTTGGGCCCAGCAACAGTTGCCAGGGCAAGCCTGGGCATGGCAGGGGGCTGGAGGGCGCCAGGACCCGCCCACTTCCGCTTTGGGGCCCAGCAACAGTTGCCAGGGCAAGCCTGGGCATCGCAGGGGGCTGGAGGGCGCCAGGACCCGCCCACTTCCGCATTGGGGCCCAGCTACAGTTGCCAGGGCAACCCTGTGCATGGCAGGGGGCTGGAGGGCGCCAGGACCCGCCCACTTCCGCTTTGGGGACCATCAACAGTTGCCAGGGCAAGCCTGGGCATGACAGGGGGCTGGAGGGCGCCAGGACCCGCCCACTTCCGCTTTGGGGACCATCAACAGTTGCCAGGGCAAGCCTGGGCATGGCAGGGGGCTGGAGGGCGTCAGGACCCGCCCACTTCCGCTTTGGGGCCCAGCAACAGTTGCCAGGGCAAGCCTGGGCATGGCAGGGGGCTGGAGGACGTCAGGACCCGCCCACTTCCGCTTTGGGGCCCAGCAACAGGTGCCAGGGCAAGCCTGGGCATGGCAGGGGGCTGGAGGACGTCAGGACCCGCCCACTTCCGCTTTGGGGCCCAGCAACAGTTGCCAGGGCAAGCCTGGGCATGGCAGGGGGCTGGAGGGCGCCAGGACCCGCCCACTTCCGCATTGGGGCCCAGCTACAGTTGCCAGGGCAACCCTGTGCATGACAGGGGGCTGGAGGGCGCCAGGACCCGCCCACTTCCGCTTTGGGGACCATCAACAGTTGCCAGGGCAAGCCTGGGCATGACAGGGGGCTTGAGGTCGCCAGGACCCGCCCACTTCCGCTTTGGGGACCATCAACAGTTGCCAGGGCAAGCCTGGGCATGGCAGGGGGCTGGAGGGCGCCAGGACCCGCCCACTTCCGCTTTGGGGCCCAGCAACAGTTGCCAGGGCAAGCCTGGGCATGGCAGGGGGCTGGAGGACGGTAGGACCCGCCCACTTCCGCTTTGGGGCCCAGCAACAGTTGTTAGGGCAAGCCTGGGCATGGCAGGGGGCTGGAGGACGGTAGGACTCGCCCACTTCCGCTTTGGGGCCCAGCAACAGTTGCCAGGGCAACCCTGGGCATGGCAGGGGGCTGGAGGGCGCCTGGCCCCGCCCACTTCCGCTTTTGGGGCCCAGCAACAGTTGTTAGGGCAAGCCTGGGCATGGCAGGGGGCTGGAGGACGGTAGGACCCGCCCACTTCCGCTTTGGGGCCCAGCAACAGTTGCCAGGGCAACCCTGGGCATGGCAGGGGGCTGGAGGGCGTCAGGACCCCGCCCACTTCCGCTTTGGGGCCCAGCAACAGTTGCCAGGGCAACCCTGGGCATGGCAGGGGCTGGAGGGCGTCAGGACCCGCCCACTTCCGCTTTGGGGCCCAGCAACAGTTGCCAGGGCAAGCCTGGGCATGGCAGGGGGCTGGAGGGCGCCAGGATCCGCCCACTTCCGCTTTGGGGCCCAGCAACAGTTGCCAGGGCAACCCTGGGCATGGCAGGGGGCTGGAGGGCGTCAGGACCCGCCCACTTCCGCTTTGGGGCCCAGCAACAGTTGCCAGGGCAAGCCTGGGCATGGCAGGGGGCTGGAGGGCGCCAGGATCCGCCCACTTCCGCTTTGGGGGCCAGCAACAGTTGCCAGGGCAACCCTGGGCATGGCAGGGGGCTTGAGGTTGCCTGGCCCCGCCCACTTCCGCTTTGGGGGCCAGCAACAGTTGCCAGGGCACGCCTGAGCATGGCAGGGGGCTTGAGGGCGCCAGGACCCGCCCACTTCCGCTTTGGGGCCCAGCAACAGTTGCCAGGGCAAGCCTGGGCATGGCAGGGGGCTGGAGGGCGCCAGGATCCGCCCACTTCCGCTTTGGGGGCCAGCAACAGTTGCCAGGGCAACCCTGGGCATGGCAGGGGGCTTGAGGTTGCCTGGCCCCGCCCACTTCCGCTTTGGGGGCCAGCAACAGTTGCCAGGGCAAGCCTGGGCATGGCAGGGGGCTGGAGGATGTCAGGACCCGCCCACTTCCGCTTTGGGGCCCAGCAACAGTTGCCAGGGCAAGCCTGGGCATGGCAAGGGGCTGGAGGGCGCCAGGACCCGCCCACTTCCGCTTCGGGGGCCAGCAACAAATGCCAGGGCAACCCTGGGCATGGCAGGGGGCTGGAGGGCATCAGGACCCGCCCACTTCCGCTTTGGGGCCCAGCAACAGTTGCCAGGGCAAGCCTGGGCATGGCAGGGGGCTGGAGGACGCCAGGACCCGCCCACTTCCGCTTTGGGGCCCAGCAACAGTTGCCAGGGCAACCCTGGGCATGGCAGGGGGCTGGAGGGCGTCAGGACCCGCCCACTTCCGCTTTGGGGCCCAGCAACAGTTGCCAGGGCAAGCCTGGGCATGGCAGGGGGCTGGAGGGCGCCAGGATCCGCCCACTTCCGCTTTGGGGCCCAGCAACAGTTGCCAGGGCAACCCTGGGCATGGCAGGGGGCTGGAGGGCGTCAGGACCCGCCCACTTCCGCTTTGGGGCCCAGCAACAGTTGCCAGGGCAAGCCTGGGCATGGCAGGGGGCTGGAGGGCGCCAGGATCCGCCCACTTCCGCTTTGGGGGCCAGCAACAGTTGCCAGGGCAACCCTGGGCATGGCAGGGGGCTTGAGGTTGCCTGGCCCCGCCCACTTCCGCTTTGGGGGCCAGCAACAGTTGCCAGGGCACGCCTGAGCATGGCAGGGGGCTTGAGGGCGCCAGGACCCGCCCACTTCCGCTTTGGGGCCCAGCAACAGTTGCCAGGGCAAGCCTGGGCATGGCAGGGGGCTGGAGGATGTCAGGACCCGCCCACTTCCGCTTTGGGGCCCAGCAACAGTTGCCAGGGCAAGCCTGGGCATGGCAAGGGGCTGGAGGGCGCCAGGACCCGCCCACTTCCGCTTCGGGGGCCAGCAACAAATGCCAGGGCAACCCTGGGCATGGCAGGGGGCTGGAGGGCATCAGGACCCGCCCACTTCCGCTTTGGGGCCCAGCAACAGTTGCCAGGGCAAGCCTGGGCATGGCAGGGGGCTGGAGGACGCCAGGACCCGCCCACTTCCGCTTTGGGGCCCAGCAACAGTTGCCACGGCAAGCCTGGGCATGGCAGGGGGCTGGAGGACGCCAGGACCCGCCCACTTCCGCTTTGGGGCCCAGCAACAGTTGCCACGGCAAGCCTGGGCATGGCAGGGGGCTGGAGGACGCCAGAACCCGCCCACTTCCGCTTTGGGGCCCAGCAACAGTTGTTAGGGCAAGCCTGGGCATGGCAGGGGGCTGGAGGACGGTAGGACCCGCCCACGTCCGCTTTGGGGCCCAGCAACAGTTGCCATGGCAAGCCTGGGCATGGCAGGGGGCTGGAGGAAGGTAGGACCCGCCCACTTCCGCTTTGGGGCCCAGCAACAGTTGCCAGGGCAAGCCTGGGCATGGCTGGGGGCTGGAGGGCGCCAGGACCCGCCCACTTCCGCTTTGGGGCCCAGCAACAGTTGTTAGGGCAAGACTGGGCATGGCAAGGGGCTGGAGGGCGCCAGGATCCACCCACTTCCGCTTTGGGGGCCAGCAACAGTTGCCAGGGCAACCCTGGGCATGGCAGGGGGATTGAGGTCGCCTGGCCCCGCCCACTTCCGCTTTGGGGGCTAGCAACAGTTGCCAGGGAAAGCCTGCGCATGGCAGGGGGATTGAGGTCGCCTGGCCCCGCCCACTTCCGCTTTGGGGCCCAGCAACAGTTGTTAGGGCAAGCCTGGGCATGGCAGGGGGCTGGAGGACGGTAGGACCCGCCCACTTCCGCTTTGGGGCCCAGCAACAGTTGCCAGGGCAACCCTGGGCATGGCAGGGGGCTGGAGGGCGCCTGGCCCCGCCCACTTCCGCTTTGGGGCCCAGCAACAGTTGCCAGGGCAAGCCTGGGCATGGCAGGGGGCTGGAGGACGGTAGTACCCGCCCACTTCCGCTTTGGGGCCCAGCAACAGTTGCCAGGGCAAGCCTGGGCATTGCAGGGGGCTGGAGGACGGTAGGACCCGCCCACGTCCGCTTTGGGGCCCAGCAACAGTTGCCAGGGCAAGCCTGGGCATGGCAGGGGGCTGGAGGACGGTAGGACCCGCCCACTTCCGCTTTGGGGCCCAGCAACAGTTGCCAGGGCAAGCCTGGGCATGGCTGTGGGCTGGAGGGCGCCAGGACCCTCCCACTTCCGCTTTGGGGCCCAGCAACAGTTGTTAGGGCAAGCCTGGGCATGGCAAGGGGCTGGAGGGCGCCAGGACCCGCCCACTTCCGCTTTGGGGGCCAGCAACAGTTGCCAGGGCAACCCTGGGCATGGCAGGGGGATTGAGGTCGCCTGGCCCCGCCCACTTCCGCTTTGGGGGCTAGCAACAGTTGCCAGGGAAAGCCTGGGCATGGCAGGGGGATTGAGGTCGCCTGGCCCCGCCCACTTCCGCTTTGGGGCCCAGCAACAGTTGTTTGGGCAAGCCTGGGCATGGCAGGGGGCTGGAGGACGTCAGGACCCGCCCACTTCCGCTTTGGGGGCCAGCAACAGTTGCCATGGCAACCCTGGGCATGGCAGGGGGCTGGAGGGCGCCTGGCCCCGCCCACTTCCGCTTTGGGGCCCAGCAACAGTTGCCATGGCAACCCTGGGCATGGCAGGGGGCTGGAGGACGGTAGTACCCGCCCACTTCCGCTTTGGGGCCCAGCAACAGTTGCCAGGGCAAGCCTGGGCATGGCAGGGGGCTGGAGGGCGCCAGGACCCACCCACTTCCGCTTTGGGGCCCAGCAACAGTTGCCAGGGCAAGCCTGGGCATGGCAGGGGGCTGGAGGGTGCCAGGACCCGCCCACTTCCGCATTGGGGCCCAGCTACAGTTGCCAGGGCAAGCCTGGGCATGGCAAGGGGCTGGAGGGCGCCAGGACCCGCCCACTTCCGCTTTGGGGCCCAGCTACAGTTGCCAGGGCAACCCTGGGCATGGCAGGGGGCTGGAGGGCGCCAGGACCCGCCCACTTCCGCTTTGGGGCCCAGCAACAGTTGCCAGGGCAAGCCTGGACATGGCAGGGGGCTGGAGGACGTCAGGACCCGCCCACTTCCGCTTTGATGCCCAGCAACAGTTGCCAGGGCAAGCCTGGGCATGGCAAGGGGCTGGAGGGCGCCAGGACCGGCCCACTTCTGCTTTGGGGGCCAGCAACAGTTGCCAGGGCAAGCCTGGGCATGGCGGGGGCTGGAGGACGTCAGGACCCGCCCACTTCCGCTTTGGGGCCCAGCTACAGTTGCCAGGGCAAGCCTGGTCATGGCAGGGGGCTGGAGGGCGCCAGGACCCGCCCACTTCCCCTTTGGGGCCCAGCAACAGTTGCCAGGGCAAGCCTGGGCATGGCAGGGGGCTGTAGGACGTCAGGACCCGCCCACTTCCGCTTTGGGACCCAGCAACAGTTGCCAGGCAAGCCTGGGCATGGCAAGGGGCTGGAGGGCGCCAGGACCCGCCCACTTCCGCTTTGGGGGCCAGCAACAGTTGCCAGGGCAACCCTGGGCATGGCAGGGGGCTGGAGGACGTCAGGACCCGCCCACTTCCGCTTTGGGGCCCAGCAACAGTTGCCAGGGCAAGCCTGGGCATGGCAAGGGGCTGGAGGGCATCAGGACCCGCCCACTTCCGCTTTGGGGCCCAGCAACAGTTGCCAGGGCAAGCCTGGGCATGGCAAGGGGCTGGAGGGCGCCAGGACCCGCCCACTTCCGCTTTGGGGGCCAGCAACAGTTGCCAGGGCAAGCCTGGGCATGGCGGGGGCTGGAGGACGTCAGGACCCGCCCACTTCCGCTTTGGGGCCCAGCTACAGTTGCCAGGGCAAGCCTGGTCATGGCAGGGGGCTGGAGGGCGCCAGGACCCGCCTACTTCCACTTTGGGGCCCAGCAACAGTTGCCATGGCAACCCTGGGCATGGCAGGGGGCTGGAGGACGCCAGGACAGGCCCACTTCCGCTTTGGGGCCCAGCAACAGTTGCCAGGGCAAGCCTGGGCATGGCAAGGGGCTGGAGGGCGCCAGGACCTGCCCACTTCCACTTTGGGGGCCAGCAACAGTTGCCAGGGGAAGCCTGGGCATGGCAAGGGGCTGGAGGGCATCAGGACCCGCCCACTTCCGCTTTGGGACCCAGCAACAGTTGCCAGGCAAGCCTAGGCATGGCAGGGGGCTGGAGGACGCCAGGACCCGCCCACTTCCGCTTTGGGGACCATCAACAGTTGCCAGGGCAAGCCTGGGCATGTCAGGGGGCAGGAGGGTGCCAGGACCCGCCCACTTCCGCTTTGGGGCCCAGCAACAGTTGCCAGGGCAAGCCTGGGCATGGCAGGGGGCTGGAGGACGCCAGGACCCGCCCACTTCCGCTTTGGGGCCCAGCAACAGTTGCCAGGGCAAGCCTGGGCATGGCAGGGGGCTGGAGGACGCCAGGACCCGCCCACTTCCGCTTTGGGGCCCAGCAACAGTTGCCAGGGCAAGCCTGGGCATGGCAGGGGGCTGGAGGGCGCCAGGACCCGCCCACTTCCGCATTGGGGCCCAGCTACAGTTGCCAGGGCAACCCTGGGCATGGCAGGGGGCTGGAGGGCGCCAGGACCCGCCCACTTCCCCTTTGGGGCCCAGCAACAGTTGCCAGGGCAAGCCTGGGCATGGCAGGGGGCTGTAGGACGTCAGGACCCGCCCACTTCCGCTTTGGGACCCAGCAACAGTTGCCAGGCAAGCCTGGGCATGGCAAGGGGCTGGAGGGCGCCAGGACCCGCCCACTTCCGCTTTGGGGGCCAGCAACAGTTGCCAGGGCAACCCTGGGCATGGCAAGGGGCTTGAGGTCGCCAGGACCCGCCCACTTCCGCTTTGGGGGCCAGCAACAGTTGCCAGGGCAACCCTGGGCATGGCATTGGGCTTGAGGTCGCCTGGCCCCGCCCACTTCCGCTTTGGGGCCCAGCAACAGTTGTTATAGCAACCCTGGGCATGGCAGGGGGCTGGAGGACGTCAGGACCCGCCCACTTCCGCTTTGGGGCCCAGCAACAGTTGCCAGGGCAAGCCTGGGCATGGCAAGGGGCTGGAGGGCATCAGGACCCGCCCACTTCCGCTTTGGGGCCCAGCAACAGTTGCCAGGGCAAGCCTGGGCATGGCAAGGGGCTGGAAGGCGCCAGGACCCGCCCACTTCCGCTTTGGGGGCCAGCAACAGTTGCCAGGGCAAGCCTGGGCATGGCAGGGGGCTGGAGGACGTCAGGACCCGCCCACTTCCGCTTTGGGGCCCAGCAACAGTTGCCAGGGCAAGCCTGGGCATGGCAGGGGGCTGGAGGGCGCCAGGACCCTCCCACTTCCGCATTGGGGCCCAGCTACAGTTGCCAGGGTAACCCTGGGCATGGCAGGGGGCTGGAGGGCGCCAGGACCCGCCCACTTCCGCTTTGGGGCCCAGCAACAGTTGCCAGGGCAAGCCTGGGCATGGCAGGGGGCTGGAGGACGTCAGGACCCGCCCACTTCCGATTTGGGACCCAGCAACAGTTGCCAGGCAAGCCTGGGCATGGCAAGGGGCTGGAGGGCGCCAGGACCCGCCCACTTCCGCTTTGGGGGCCAGCAACAGTTGCCATGGCAACCCTGGGCATGGCATTGGGCTTGAGGTCGCCTAGCTCCGCCCACTTCCGCTTTGGGGGCCAGCAACAGTTGCCATGGCAACCCTGGGCATGGCAGGGGGCTTGAGGGCGCCAGGACCCGCTCACTTCCGCTTTGGGGCCCAGCAACAGTTGCCATGGCAACCCTGGGCATGGCAGGGGGCTGGAGGACGTCAGGACCCGCCCACTTCCGCTTTGGGGCCCAGCAACAGTTGCCAGGGCAAGCCTGTGCATGGCAAGGGGCTGGAGGGCATCAGGACCCGCCCACTTCCGCTTTGGGGCCCAGCAACAGTTGCCAGGGCAATCCTGGGCATGGCAAGGGGCTGGAGGGCGCCAGGACCCGCCCACTTCCGCTTTTGGGCCCAGCAACAGTTGCCAGGGCAAGCCTGGGCATGGCAGGGGGCTGGAGGGCGCCAGGACCCGCCCACTTCCGCTTTGGGGCCCAGCAACAGTTGCCAGGGCAAGCCTGGGCATCGCAGGGGGCTGGAGGGCGCCAGGACCCGCCCACTTCCGCATTGGGGCCCAGCTACAGTTGCCAGGGCAACCCTGTGCATGGCAGGGGGCTGGAGGGCGCCAGGACCCGCCCACTTCCGCTTTGGGGACCATCAACAGTTGCCAGGGCAAGCCTGGGCATGACAGGGGGCTGGAGGGCGCCAGGACCCGCCCACTTCCGCTTTGGGGACCATCAACAGTTGCCAGGGCAAGCCTGGGCATGGCAGGGGGCTGGAGGGCGTCAGGACCCGCCCACTTCCGCTTTGGGGCCCAGCAACAGTTGCCAGGGCAAGCCTGGGCATGGCAGGGGGCTGGAGGACGTCAGGACCCGCCCACTTCCGCTTTGGGGCCCAGCAACAGGTGCCAGGGCAAGCCTGGGCATGGCAGGGGGCTGGAGGACGTCAGGACCCGCCCACTTCCGCTTTGGGGCCCAGCAACAGTTGCCAGGGCAAGCCTGGGCATGGCAGGGGGCTGGAGGGCGCCAGGACCCGCCCACTTCCGCATTGGGGCCCAGCTACAGTTGCCAGGGCAACCCTGTGCATGACAGGGGGCTGGAGGGCGCCAGGACCCGCCCACTTCCGCTTTGGGGACCATCAACAGTTGCCAGGGCAAGCCTGGGCATGACAGGGGGCTGGAGGTCGCCAGGACCCGCCCACTTCCGCTTTGGGGACCATCAACAGTTGCCAGGGCAAGCCTGGGCATGGCAGGGGGCTGGAGGGCGCCAGGACCCGCCCACTTCCGCTTTGGGGACCATCAACAGTTGCCAGGGCAAGCCTGGGCATGGCAGGGGGCTGGAGGGCGTCAGGACCCGCCCACTTCCGCTTTGGGGCCCAGCAACAGTTGCCAGGGCAAGCCTGGGCATGGCAGGGGGCTGGAGGACGTCAGGACCCGCCCACTTCCGCTTTGGGGCCCAGCAACAGGTGCCAGGGCAAGCCTGGGCATGGCAGGGGGCTGGAGGACGTCAGGACCCGCCCACTTCCGCTTTGGGGCCCAGCAACAGTTGCCAGGGCAAGCCTGGGCATGGCAGGCGGCTGGAGGGCGCCAGGACCCGCCCACTTCCGCATTGGGGCCCAGCTACAGTTGCCAGGGCAACCCTGTGCATGACAGGGGGCTGGAGGGCGCCAGGACCCGCCCACTTCCGCTTTGGGGACCATCAACAGTTGCCAGGGCAAGCCTGGGCATGACAGGGGGCTGGAGGTCGCCAGGACCCGCCCACTTCCGCTTTGGGGACCATCAACAGTTGCCAGGGCAAGCCTGGGCATGGCAGGGGGCTGGAGGGCGCCAGGACCCGCCCACTTCCGTTTTGGGGCCCAGCAACAGTTGCCAGGGCAAGCCTGGACATGGCAGGGAGCTGGAGGGCGCCAGGACCCGCCCACTTCCGCTTTGGGGGCCAGCAACAGTTGCCAGGGCAAGCCTGGGCATGGCAGGGGGCTGGAGGGCGCCAGGACCCGCCCACTACCGCATTGGGGCCCAGCTACAGTTGCCAGGGCAACCCTGGGCATGGCAGGGGGCTGGAGGGCGCCAGGACCCGTCCACTTCCGCTTTGGGGCCCAGCAACAGTTGCCAGGGCAAGCCTGGGCATGGCAGGGGGCTGGAGGGCGCCAGGACCCGCCCACTTCCGCATTGGGGCCCAGCTACAGTTGCCAGGGCAACCCTGGGCATGGCAGGGGGCTGGAGGGCGCCAGGACCCGCCCACTTCCGCTTTGGGGCCCAGCAACAGTTGCCATGGCAACCCTGGGCATGGCAGGGGGCTGGAGGACGTCAGGACCCGCCCACTTCCGCTTTGGGGCCCAGCAACAGTTGCCAGGGCAAGCCTGGGCATGGCAGGGGGCTGGAGGGCGCCAGGACCCGCCCA
Organism: Crinia signifera; assembly: GCF_055691185.1. Taxonomy (NCBI): domain Eukaryota; kingdom Metazoa; phylum Chordata; class Amphibia; order Anura; family Myobatrachidae; genus Crinia; species Crinia signifera. The sequence goes on from NW_028142549.1 coordinate 12,599, forward strand.
CTTCCGCATTGGGGCCCAGCTACAGTTGCCAGGGCAACCCTGGGCATGGCAGGGGGCTGGAGGGCGCCAGGACCCGCCCACTTCCGCATTGGGGCCCAGCTACAGTTGCCAGGGCAACCCTGGGCATGGCAGGGGGCTGGAGGGCGCCAGGACCCGCCCACTTCCGCTTTGGGGGCCAGCAACAGTTGCCAGGGCAAGCCTGGGCATGGCAAGGGGCTGGAGGACGCCAGGACCCGCCCACTTCCGCTTTGGGGCCCAGCAACAGTTGCCAGGGCAAGCTTGGGCAAGGCAGGGGGCTGGAGGGCGTCAGGACCCGCCCACTTCCGCTTTGGGGCCCAGCAACAGTTGCCAGGGCAAGCCTGGGCATGGCAGGGGGCTGGAGGGCGCCAGGATCCGCCCAATTCCGCTTTGGGGGCCAGCAACAGTTGCCAGGGCAACCCTGGGCATGGCAGGGGGCTTGAGGTTGCCTGGCCCCGCCCACTTCTGCTTTGGGGGCCAGCAACAGTTGCCAGGGCAAGCCTGGGCATGGCAGGGGGCTGGAGGACGTCAGGACCCGCCCACTTCCGCTTTGGGGCCCAGCAACAGTTGCCAGGGCAAGCCTGGGCATGGCAGGGGGCTGGAGGGCGTCAGGACCCGCCCACTTCCGCTTTGGGGCCCAGCAACAGTTGCCAGGGCAAGCCTGGGCATGGCAAGGGGCTGGAGGGCGCCAGGACCCGCCCACTTCCGCTTTGGGGGCCAGCAACAGTTGCCAGGGCAAGCCTGGGCATGGCGGGGGCTGGAGGACGTCAGGACCCGCCCACTTCCGCTTTGGGGCCCAGCTACAGTTGCCAGGGCAAGCCTGGTCATGGCAGGGGGCTGGAGGGCGCCAGGACCCGCCTACTTCCACTTTGGGGCCCAGCAACAGTTGCCATGGCAACCCTGGGCATGGCAGGGGGCTGGAGGACGCCAGGACAGGCCCACTTCCGCTTTGGGGCCCAGCAACAGTTGCCAGGGCAAGCCTGGGCATGGCAAGGGGCTGGAGGGCGCCAGGACCTGCCCACTTCCACTTTGGGGGCCAGCAACAGTTGCCAGGGGAAGCCTGGGCATGGCAAGGGGCTGGAGGGCATCAGGACCCGCCCACTTCCGCTTTGGGACCCAGCAACAGTTGCCAGGCAAGCCTAGGCATGGCAGGGGGCTGGAGGACGCCAGGACCCGCCCACTTCCGCTTTGGGGACCATCAACAGTTGCCAGGGCAAGCCTGGGCATGTCAGGGGGCAGGAGGGTGCCAGGACCCGCCCACTTCCGCTTTGGGGCCCAGCAACAGTTGCCAGGGCAAGCCTGGGCATGGCAGGGGGCTGGAGGACGCCAGGACCCGCCCACTTCCGCTTTGGGGCCCAGCAACAGTTGCCAGGGCAAGCCTGGGCATGGCAGGGGGCTGGAGGACGCCAGGACCCGCCCACTTCCGCTTTGGGGCCCAGCAACAGTTGCCAGGGCAAGCCTGGGCATGGCAGGGGGCTGGAGGGCGCCAGGACCCGCCCACTTCCGCATTGGGGCCCAGCTACAGTTGCCAGGGCAACCCTGGGCATGGCAGGGGGCTGGAGGGCGCCAGGACCTGCCCACTTCCCCTTTGGGGCCCAGCAACAGTTGCCAGGGCAAGCCTGGGCATGGCAGGGGGCTGTAGGACGTCAGGACCCGCCCACTTCCGCTTTGGGACCCAGCAACAGTTGCCAGGCAAGCCTGGGCATGGCAAGGGGCTGGAGGGCGCCAGGACCCGCCCACTTCCGCTTTGGGGGCCAGCAACAGTTGCCAGGGCAACCCTGGGCATGGCAAGGGGCTTGAGGTCGCCAGGACCCGCCCACTTCCGCTTTGGGGGCCAGCAACAGTTGCCAGGGCAACCCTGGGCATGGCATTGGGCTTGAGGTCGCCTGGCCCCGCCCACTTCCGCTTTGGGGCCCAGCAACAGTTGTTATAGCAACCCTGGGCATGGCAGGGGGCTGGAGGACGTCAGGACCCGCCCACTTCCGCTTTGGGGCCCAGCAACAGTTGCCAGGGCAAGCCTGGGCATGGCAAGGGGCTGGAGGGCATCAGGACCCGCCCACTTCCGCTTTGGGGCCCAGCAACAGTTGCCAGGGCAAGCCTGGGCATGGCAAGGGGCTGGAAGGCGCCAGGACCCGCCCACTTCCGCTTTGGGGGCCAGCAACAGTTGCCAGGGCAAGCCTGGGCATGGCAGGGGGCTGGAGGACGTCAGGACCCGCCCACTTCCGCTTTGGGGCCCAGCAACAGTTGCCAGGGCAAGCCTGGGCATGGCAGGGGGCTGGAGGGCGCCAGGACCCTCCCACTTCCGCATTGGGGCCCAGCTACAGTTGCCAGGGTAACCCTGGGCATGGCAGGGGGCTGGAGGGCGCCAGGACCCGCCCACTTCCGTTTTGGGGCCCAGCAACAGTTGCCAGGGCAAGCCTGGGCATGGCAGGGGGCTGGAGGACGTCAGGACCCGCCCACTTCCGATTTGGGACCCAGCAACAGTTGCCAGGCAAGCCTGGGCATGGCAAGGGGCTGGAGGGCGCCAGGACCCGCCCACTTCCGCTTTGGGGGCCAGCAACAGTTGCCATGGCAACCCTGGGCATGGCATTGGGCTTGAGGTCGCCTAGCTCCGCCCACTTCCGCTTTGGGGGCCAGCAACAGTTGCCATGGCAACCCTGGGCATGGCAGGGGGCTTGAGGGCGCCAGGACCCGCCCACTTCCGCTTTGGGGCCCAGCAACAGTTGCCATGGCAACCCTGGGCATGGCAGGGGGCTGGAGGACGTCAGGACCCGCCCACTTCCGCTTTGGGGCCCAGCAACAGTTGCCAGGGCAAGCCTGTGCATGGCAAGGGGCTGGAGGGCATCAGGACCCGCCCACTTCCGCTTTGGGGCCCAGCAACAGTTGCCAGGGCAATCCTGGGCATGGCAAGGGGCTGGAGGGCGCCAGGACCCGCCCACTTCCGCTTTGGGGCCCAGCAACAGTTGCCAGGGCAAGCCTGGGCATGGCAGGGGGCTGGAGGGCGCCAGGACCCGCCCACTTCCGCTTTGGGGCCCAGCAACAGTTGCCAGGGCAAGCCTGGGCATCGCAGGGGGCTGGAGGGCGCCAGGACCCGCCCACTTCCGCATTGGGGCCCAGCTACAGTTGCCAGGGCAACCCTGTGCATGGCAGGGGGCTGGAGGGCGCCAGGACCCGCCCACTTCCGCTTTGGGGACCATCAACAGTTGCCAGGGCAAGCCTGGGCATGACAGGGGGCTGGAGGGCGCCAGGACCCGCCCACTTCCGCTTTGGGGACCATCAACAGTTGCCAGGGCAAGCCTGGGCATGGCAGGGGGCTGGAGGGCGTCAGGACCCGCCCACTTCCGCTTTGGGGCCCAGCAACAGTTGCCAGGGCAAGCCTGGGCATGGCAGGGGGCTGGAGGACGTCAGGACCCGCCCACTTCCGCTTTGGGGCCCAGCAACAGGTGCCAGGGCAAGCCTGGGCATGGCAGGGGGCTGGAGGACGTCAGGACCCACCCACTTCCGCTTTGGGGCCCAGCAACAGTTGCCAGGGCAAGCCTGGGCATGGCAGGGGGCTGGAGGGCGCCAGGACCCGCCCACTTCCGCATTGGGGCCCAGCTACAGTTGCCAGGGCAACCCTGTGCATGACAGGGGGCTGGAGGGCGCCAGGACCCGCCCACTTCCGCTTTGGGGACCATCAACAGTTGCCAGGGCAAGCCTGGGCATGACAGGGGGCTGGAGGTCGCCAGGACCCGCCCACTTCCGCTTTGGGGACCATCAACAGTTGCCAGGGCAAGCCTGGGCATGGCAGGGGGCTGGAGGGCGCCAGGACCCGCCCACTTCCGTTTTGGGGCCCAGCAACAGTTGCCAGGGCAAGCCTGGACATGGCAGGGAGCTGGAGGGCGCCAGGACCCGCCCACTTCCGCTTTGGGGGCCAGCAACAGTTGCCAGGGCAAGCCTGGGCATGGCAGGGGGCTGGAGGGCGCCAGGACCCGCCCACTACCGCATTGGGGCCCAGCTACAGTTGCCAGGGCAACCCTGGGCATGGCAGGGGGCTGGAGGGCGCCAGGACCCGCCCACTTCCGCTTTGGGGCCCAGCAACAGTTGCCAGGGCAAGCCTGGGCATGGCAGGGGGCTGGAGGGCGCCAGGACCCGCCCACTTCCGCATTGGGGTCCAGCTACAGTTGCCAGGGCAACCCTGGGCATGGCAGGGGGCTGGAGGGCGCCAGGACCCGCCCACTTCCGCTTTGGGGCCCAGCAACAGTTGCCATGGCAACCCTGGGCATGGCAGGGGGCTGGAGGACGTCAGGACCCGCCCACTTCCGCTTTGGGGCCCAGCAACAGTTGCCAGGGCAAGCCTGGGCATGGCAGGGGGCTGGAGGGCGCCAGGACCCGCCCACTTCCGCATTGGGGCCCAGCTACAGTTGCCAGGGCAACCCTGGGCATGGCAGGGGGCTGGAGGGCGCCAGGACCCGCCCACTTCCGCTTTGGGGGCCAGCAACAGTTGCCAGGGCAAGCCTGGGCATGGCAAGGGGCTGGAGGACGCCAGGACCCGCCCACTTCCGCTTTGGGGCCCAGCAACAGTTGCCAGGGCAAGCTTGGGCAAGGCAGGGGGCTGGAGGGCGTCAGGACCCGCCCACTTCCGCTTTGGGGCCCAGCAACAGTTGCCAGGGCAAGCCTGGGCATGGCAGGGGGCTGGAGGGCGCCAGGATCCGCCCAATTCCGCTTTGGGGGCCAGCAACAGTTGCCAGGGCAACCCTGGGCATGGCAGGGGGCTTGAGGTTGCCTGGCCCCGCCCACTTCTGCTTTGGGGGCCAGCAACAGTTGCCAGGGCAAGCCTGGGCATGGCAGGGGGCTGGAGGACGTCAGGACCCGCCCACTTCCGCTTTGGGGCCCAGCAACAGTTGCCAGGGCAAGCCTGGGCATGGCAGGGGGCTGGAGGGCGTCAGGACCCGCCCACTTCCGCTTTGGGGCCCAGCAACAGTTGCCAGGGCAAGCCTGGGCATGGCAGGGCGCTGGAGGGCGCCAGGACCCGCCCACTTCCGCTTTGGGGCCCAGCAACAGTTGCCAGGGCAACCCTGGGCATGGCAGGGGGCTGGAGGACGTCAGGACCCGCCCACTTCCGCTTTGGGGCCCAGCAACAGTTGTTAGGGCAAGCCTGGGCATGGCTGGGGGCTGGAGGGCGCCACGACCCACCCACTTCTGCTTTGGGGCCCAGCAATAGTTGCCAGGGCAAGCCTGGGCATGGCAGGGGCCTGGAGGACGGTAGGACCCGCCCACTTCCGCTTTGGGGCCCAGGAACAGTTGCCAGGGCAAGACTGGGCATGGCAGGGGGCTGGACCCGTCCACTTCCGCTTTGGGGCCCAGCAACAGTTGCCAGGGCAAGCCTGGGCATGGCAGGGGGCTGGAGGGCGCCAGGACCCGCCCACTTCCGCATTGGGGCCCAGCTACAGTTGCCAGGGCAACCCTGGGCATGGCAGGGGAATGGAGTGCGCCAGGACCCGCCCACTTCCGCTTTGGGGCCCAGCAACAGTTGCCATGGCAACCCTGGGCATGGCAGGGGGCTGGAGGACGTCAGGACCCGCCCACTTCCGCTTTGGGGCCCAGCAACAGTTGCCAGGGCAAGCCTGGGCATGGCAGGGGGCTGGAGGGCGCCAGGACTTGCCCACTTCCGCATTGGGGCCCAGCTACAGTTGCCAGGGCAACCCTGGGCATGGCAGGGGGCTGGAGGGCGCCAGGACCCGCCCACTTCCGCTTTGGGGCCCAGCAACAGTTGCCATGGCAACCCTGGGCATGGCAGGGGGCTGGAGGACGTCAGGACCCGCCCACTTCCGCTTTGGGGCCCAGCAACAGTTGCCATGGCAACCCTGGGCATGGCAGGGGGCTGGAGGACGTCAGGACCCGCCCACTTCCGCTTTGGGGCCCAGCAACAGTTGCCAGGGCAAGCCTGTGCATGGCAAGGGGCTGGAGGGCATCAGGACCCGCCCACTTCCGCTTTGGGGCCCAGCAACAGTTGCCAGGGCAATCCTGGGCATGGCAAGGGGCTGGAGGGCGCCAGGACCCGCCCACTTCCGCTTTGGGGCCCAGCAACAGTTGCCAGGGCAAGCCTGGGCATGGCAGGGGGCTGGAGGGCGCCAGGACCCGCCCACTTCCGCTTTGGGGCCCAGCAACAGTTGCCAAGGCAAGCCTGGGCATCGCAGGGGGCTGGAGGGCGCCAGGACCCGCCCACTTCCGCATTGGGGCCCAGCTACAGTTGCCAGGGCAACCCTGTGCATGACAGGGGGCTGGAGGGCGCCAGGACCCGCCCACTTCCGCTTTGGGGACCATCAACAGTTGCCAGGGCAAGCCTGGGCATGACAGGGGGCTGGAGGTCGCCAGGACCCGCCCACTTCCGCTTTGGGGACCATCAACAGTTGCCAGGGCAAGCCTGGACATGGCAGGGAGCTGGAGGGCGCCAGGACCCGCCCACTTCCGCTTTGGGGGCCAGCAACAGTTGCCAGGGCAAGCCTGGGCATGGCAGGGGGCTGGAGGGCGCCAGGACCCGCCCACTACCGCATTGGGGCCCAGCTACAGTTGCCAGGGCAACCCTGGGCATGGCAGGGGGCTGGAGGGCGCCAGGACCCGCCCACTTCCGCTTTGGGGCCCAGCAACAGTTGCCAGGGCAAGCCTGGGCATGGCAGGGGGCTGGAGGGCGCCAGGACCCGCCCACTTCCGCATTGGGGCCCAGCTACAGTTGCCAGGGCAACCCTGGGCATGGCAGGGGGCTGGAGGGCGCCAGGACCCGCCCACTTCCGCTTTGGGGCCCAGCAACAGTTGCCATGGCAACCCTGGGCATGGCAGGGGGCTGGAGGACGTCAGGACCCGCCCACTTCCGCTTTGGGGCCCAGCAACAGTTGCCAGGGCAAGCCTGGGCATGGCAGGGGGCTGGAGGGCGCCAGGACCCGCCCACTTCCGCATTGGGGCCCAGCTACAGTTGCCAGGGCAACCCTGGGCATGGCAGGGGGCTGGAGGGCGCCAGGACCCGCCCACTTCCGCTTTGGGGGCCAGCAACAGTTGCCAGGGCAAGCCTGGGCATGGCAAGGGGCTGGAGGACGCCAGGACCCGCCCACTTCCGCTTTGGGGCCCAGCAACAGTTGCCAGGGCAAGCTTGGGCAAGGAAGGGGGCTGGAGGGCGTCAGGACCCGCCCACTTCCGCTTTGGGGCCCAGCAACAGTTGCCAGGGCAAGCCTGGGCATGGCAGGGGGCTGGAGGGCGCCAGGATCCGCCCAATTCCGCTTTGGGGGCCAGCAACAGTTGCCAAGGCAACCCTGGGCATGGCAGGGGGCTTGAGGTTGCCTGGCCCCGCCCACTTCTGCTTTGGGGGCCAGCAACAGTTGCCAGGGCAAGCCTGGGCATGGCAGGGGGCTGGAGGACGTCAGGACCCGCCCACTTCCGCTTTGGGGCCCAGCAACAGTTGCCAGGGCAAGCCTGGGCATGGCAGGGGGCTGGAGGGCGTCAGGACCCGCCCACTTCCGCTTTGGGGCCCAGCAACAGTTGCCAGGGCAAGCCTGGGCATGGCAGGGCGCTGGAGGGCGCCAGGACCCGCCCACTTCCGCTTTGGGGCCCAGCAACAGTTGCCAGGGCATCCCTGGGCATGGCAGGGGGCTGGAGGACGTCAGGACCCGCCCACTTCCGCTTTGGGGCCCAGCAACAGTTGTTAGGGCAAGCCTGGGCATGGCAGGGGGCTGGAGGACGGTAGGACCCGCCCACTTCCGCTTTGGGGCCCAGCAACAGTTGTTAGGGCAAGCCTGGGCATGGCTGGGGGCTGGAGGGCGCCACGACCCACCCACTTCTGCTTTGGGGCCCAGCAACAGTTGCCAGGGCAAGCCTGGGCATGGCAGGGGCCTGGAGGACGGTAGGACCCGCCCACTTCCGCTTTGGGGCCCAGGAACAGTTGCCAGGGCAAGACTGGGCATGGCAGGGGGCTGGACCCGTCCACTTCCGCTTTGGGGCCCAGCAACAGTTGCCAGGGCAAGCCTGGGCATGGCAGGGGGCTGGAGGGCGCCAGGACCCGCCCACTTCCGCATTGGGGCCCAGCTACAGTTGCCAGGGCAACCCTGGGCATGGCAGGGGAATGGAGTGCGCCAGGACCCGCCCACTTCCGCTTTGGGGCCCAGCAACAGTTGCCATGGCAACCCTGGGCATGGCAGGGGGCTGGAGGACGTCAGGACCCGCCCACTTCCGCTTTGGGGCCCAGCAACAGTTGCCAGGGCAAGCCTGGGCATGGCAGGGGGCTGGAGGGCGCCAGGACTCGCCCACTTCCGCATTGGGGCCCAGCTACAGTTGCCAGGGCAACCCTGGGCATGGCAGGGGGCTGGAGGGCGCCAGGACCCGCCCACTTCCGCTTTGGGGCCCAGCAACAGTTGCCATGGCAACCCTGGGCATGGCAGGGGGCTGGAGGACGTCAGGACCCGCCCACTTCCGCTTTGGGGCCCAGCAACAGTTGCCAGGGCAAGCCTGGGCATGGCAGGGGGCTGGAGGGCGCCAGGACCCGCCCACTTCCGCATTGGGGCCCAGCTACAGTTGCCAGGGCAACCCTGGGCATGGCAGGGGGCTGGAGGGCGCCAGGACCCGCCCACTTCCGCTTTGGGGGCCAGCAACAGTTGCCAGGGCAACCCTGGGCATGGCAGGGGGCTTGAGGTTGCCTGGCCCCGCCCACTTCCGCTTTGGGGGCCAGCAACAGTTGCCATGGCACCCCTGGGCATGGCAGGTTGCTTGAGGGCGCCAGGACCCGCCCACTTCCGCTTTGGGGCCCAGCAACAGTTGCCAGGGCAACCCTGGGCATGGCAGGGGGCTTGAGGTCGCCTGGCCCCGCCCACTTCCGCTTTGGGGGCCAGCAACAGTTGCCATGGCACCCCTGGGCATGGCAGGGGGCTTGAGGGCGCCAGGACCCGCCCACTTCCGCTTTGGGGCCCAGCAACAGTTGCCATGGCAACCCTGGGCATGGCAGGGGGCTGGAGGACGTCAGGACCCGCCCACTTCCGCTTTGGGGCCCAGCAACAGTTGCCAGGGCAAACCTGGGCATGGCAAGGGGCTGGAGGGCGCCAGGACCCGCCCACTTCCACTTTGGGGCCCAGCAACAGTTGCCAGGGCAAGCCTGGGCATGGCAGGGGGCTGGAGGGCGTCAGGACCCGCCCACTTCCGCTTTGGGGCCCAGCAACAGTTGCCAGGGCAAGCCTGGGCATGGCAGGGCGCTGGAGGGCGCCAGGACCCGCCCACTTCCGCTTTGGGGCCCAGCAACAGTTGCCAGGGCAACCCTGGGCATGGCAGGGGGCTGGAGGACGTCAGGACCCGCCCACTTCCGCTTTGGGGCCCAGCAACAGTTGTTAGGGCAAGCCTGGGCATGGCAGGGGGCTGGAGGACGGTAGGACCCGCCCACTTCCGCTTTGGGGCCCAGCAACAGTTGTTAGGGCAAGCCTGGGCATGGCTGGGGGCTGGAGGGCGCCACGACCCACCCACTTCTGCTTTGGGGCCCAGCAACAGTTGCCAGGGCAAGCCTGGGCATGGCAGGGGCCTGGAGGACGGTAGGACCCGCCCACTTCCGCTTTGGGGCCCAGCAACAGTTGCCAGGGCAAGACTGGGCATGGCAGGGGGCTGGACCCGTCCACTTTCGCTTTGGGGCCCAGCAACAGTTGCCAGGGCAAGCCTGGGCATGGCAGGGGGCTGGAGGACGTCAGGACCCGCCCACTTCCGCTTTGGGGCCCAGCAACAGTTGCCAGGGCAAGCCTGGGCATGGCAAGGGCCTGGAGGGCGCCAGGACCCGCCCACTTCCGCTTTGGGGCCCAGCAACAGTTGCCAGGGCAAGCCTGGGCATGGCAGGGGGCTGGAGGACGCCAGGACCCGCCCACTTCCGCTTTGGGGCCCAGCAACAGTTGCCAGGGCAAGCCTGGGCATGGCAGGGGGCTGGAGGACGGTAGGACCCGCCCACGTCCGCTTTGGGGCCCAGCAACAGTTGCCAGGGCAAGCCTGGGCATGGCAGGGGGCTGGAGGACGGTAGGACCCGCCCACTTCCGCTTTGGGGCCCAGCAACAGTTGCCAGGGCAAGCCTGGGCATGGCTGGGGGCTGGAGGGCACCAGGACCCGCCCACTTCCGCTTTGGGGCCCAGCAACAGTTGTTAGGGCAAGCCTGGGCATGGCAAGGGGCTGGAGGGCGCCAGGACCCGCCCACTTCCGCTTTGGGGGCCAGCAACAGTTGCCAGGGCAACCCTGGGCATGGCAGGGGAATTGAGGTCGCCTGGCCCCGCCCACTTCCGCTTTGGGGGCTAGCAACAGTTGCCAGGGAAAGCCTGGGCAAAGCAGGGGGATTGAGGTCGCCTGGCCCCGCCCACTTCCGCTTTGGGGCCCAGCAACAGTTGTTAGGGCAAGCCTGGGCATGGCAGGGGGCTGGAGGACGGTAGGACTCGCCCACTTCCGCTTTGGGGCCCAGCAACAGTTGCCAGGGCAACCCTGGGCATGGCAGGGGGCTGGAGGGCGCCTGGCCCCGCCCACTTCCGCTTTGGGGCCCAGCAACAGTTGTTAGGGCAAGCCTGGGCATGGCAGGGGGCTGGAGGGCGCCAGGACCCGCCCACTTCCGCTTTGGGGGCCAGCAACAGTTGCCAGGGCAAGCCTGGGCATGGCAGGGGGATGGAGGGCGCCAAGATCCGCCCACTTCCGCTTTGGGGGCCAGCAACAGTTGCCAGGGCAACCCTGGGCATGGCAGGGGGCTTGAGGTTGCCTGGCCCCGCCCACTTCCGCTTTGGGGGCCAGCAACAGTTGCCATGGCACCCCTGGGCATGGCAGGTTGCTTGAGGGCGCCAGGACCCGCCCACTTCCGCTTTGGGGCCCAGCAACAGTTGCCAGGGCAACCCTGGGCATGGCAGGGGGCTGGAGGGCGTCAGGACCCGCCCACTTCCGCTTTGGGGCCCAGCAACAGTTGCCAGGGCAACCCTGGGCATGGCAGGGGGCTTGAGGTCGCCTGGCCCCGCCCACTTCCGCTTTGGGGGCCAGCAACAGTTGCCATGGCACCCCTGGGCATGGCAGGGGGCTTGAGGGCGCCAGGACCCGCCCACTTCCGCTTTGGGGCCCAGCAACAGTTGCCATGGCAACCCTGGGCATGGCAGGGGGCTGGAGGACGTCAGGACCCGCCCACTTCCGCTTTGGGGCCCAGCAACAGTTGCCAGGGCAAACCTGGGCATGGCAAGGGGCTGGAGGGCGCCAGGACCCACCCACTTCCTCTTTGGGGGCCAGCAACAGTTGCCAGGGCAAGCCTGGGCATGGCAAGGGGCTGGAGGACGCCAGGACCCGCCCACTTCCGCTTTGGGGCCCAGCAACAGTTGCCAGGGCAAGCTTGGGCAAGGCAGGGGGCTGGAGGGCATCAGGACCCGCCCACTTCCGCTTTGGGGCCCAGCAACAGTTGCCAGGGCAATCCTGGGCATGGCAAGGGGCTGGAGGGCGCCAGGACCCGCCCACTTCCGCTTTGGGGCCCAGCAACAGTTGCCAGGGCAAGCCTGGGCATGGCAGGGGGCTGGAGGGCGCCAGGACCCGCCCACTTCCGCTTTGGGGCCCAGCAACAGTTGCCAGGGCAAGCCTGGGCATCGCAGGGGGCTGGAGGGCGCCAGGACCCGCCCACTTCCGCATTGGGGCCCAGCTACAGTTGCCAGGGCAACCCTGTGCATGGCAGGGGGCTGGAGGGCGCCAGGACCCGCCCACTTCCGCTTTGGGGACCATCAACAGTTGCCAGGGCAAGCCTGGGCATGACAGGGGGCTGGAGGGCGCCAGGACCCGCCCACTTCCGCTTTGGGGACCATCAACAGTTGCCAGGGCAAGCCTGGGCATGGCAGGGGGCTGGAGGGCGTCAGGACCCGCCCACTTCCGCTTTGGGGCCCAGCAACAGTTGCCAGGGCAAGCCTGGGCATGGCAGGGGGCTGGAGGACGTCAGGACCCGCCCACTTCCGCTTTGGGGCCCAGCAACAGGTGCCAGGGCAAGCCTGGGCATGGCAGGGGGCTGGAGGACGTCAGGACCCGCCCACTTCCGCTTTGGGGCCCAGCAACAGTTGCCAGGGCAAGCCTGGGCATGGCAGGGGGCTGGAGGGCGCCAGGACCCGCCCACTTCCGCATTGGGGCCCAGCTACAGTTGCCAGGGCAACCCTGTGCATGACAGGGGGCTGGAGGGCGCCAGGACCCGCCCACTTCCGCTTTGGGGACCATCAACAGTTGCCAGGGCAAGCCTGGGCATGACAGGGGGCTGGAGGTCGCCAGGACCCGCCCACTTCCGCTTTGGGGACCATCAACAGTTGCCAGGGCAAGCCTGGGCATGGCAGGGGGCTGGAGGGCGCCAGGACCCGCCCACTTCCGTTTTGGGGCCCAGCAACAGTTGCCAGGGCAAGCCTGGACATGGCAGGGAGCTGGAGGGCGCCAGGACCCGCCCACTTCCGCTTTGGGGGCCAGCAACAGTTGCCAGGGCAAGCCTGGGCATGGCAGGGGGCTGGAGGGCGCCAGGACCCGCCCACTACCGCATTGGGGCCCAGCTACAGTTGCCAGGGCAACCCTGGGCATGGCAGGGGGCTGGAGGGCGCCAGGACCCGCCCACTTCCGCTTTGGGGCCCAGCAACAGTTGCCAGGGCAAGCCTGGGCATGGCAGGGGGCTGGAGGGCGCCAGGACCCGCCCACTTCCGCATTGGGGTCCAGCTACAGTTGCCAGGGCAACCCTGGGCATGGCAGGGGGCTGGAGGGCGCCAGGACCCGCCCACTTCCGCTTTGGGGCCCAGCAACAGTTGCCATGGCAACCCTGGGCATGGCAGGGGGCTGGAGGACGTCAGGACCCGCCCACTTCCGCTTTGGGGCCCAGCAACAGTTGCCAGGGCAAGCCTGGGCATGGCAGGGGGCTGGAGGGCGCCAGGACCCGCCCACTTCCGCATTGGGGCCCAGCTACAGTTGCCAGGGCAACCCTGGGCATGGCAGGGGGCTGGAGGGCGCCAGGACCCGCCCACTTCCGCTTTGGGGGCCAGCAACAGTTGCCAGGGCAAGCCTGGGCATGGCAAGGGGCTGGAGGACGCCAGGACCCGCCCACTTCCGCTTTGGGGCCCAGCAACAGTTGCCAGGGCAAGCTTGGGCAAGGCAGGGGGCTGGAGGGCGTCAGGACCCGCCCACTTCCGCTTTGGGGCCCAGCAACAGTTGCCAGGGCAAGCCTGGGCATGGCAGGGGGCTGGAGGGCGCCAGGATCCGCCCAATTCCGCTTTGGGGGCCAGCAACAGTGCCAGGGCAACCCTGGGCATGGCAGGGGGCTTGAGGTTGCCTGGCCCCGCCCACTTCTGCTTTGGGGGCCAGCAACAGTTGCCAGGGCAAGCCTGGGCATGGCAGGGGGCTGGAGGACGTCAGGACCCGCCCACTTCCGCTTTGGGGCCCAGCAACAGTTGCCAGGGCAAGCCTGGGCATGGCAGGGGGCTGGAGGGCGTCAGGACCCGCCCACTTCCGCTTTGGGGCCCAGCAACAGTTGCCAGGGCAATCCTGGGCATGGCAGGGCGCTGGAGGGCGCCAGGACCCGCTCACTTCCGCTTTGGGGCCCAGCAACAGTTGCCAGGGCAACCCTGGGCATGGCAGGGGGCTGGAGGACGTCCAGGACCCGCCCACTTCCGCTTTGGGGCCCAGCAACAGTTGTTAGGGCAAGCCTGGGCATGGCAGGGGGCTGGAGGACGGTAGGACCCGCCCACTTCCGCTTTGGGGCCCAGCAACAGTTGTTAGGGCAAGCCTGGGCATGGCTGGGGGCTGGAGGGCGCCACGACCCACCCACTTCTGCTTTGGGGCCCAGCAACAGTTGCCAGGGCAAGCCTGGGCATGGCAGGGGCCTGGAGGACGGTAGGACCCGCCCACTTCCGCTTTGGGGCCCAGGAACAGTTGCCAGGGCAAGACTGGGCATGGCAGGGGGCTGGACCCGTCCACTTCCGCTTTGGGGCCCAGCAACAGTTGCCAGGGCAAGCCTGGGCATGGCAGGGGGCTGGAGGGCGCCAGGACCCGCCCACTTCCGCATTGGGGCCCAGCTACAGTTGCCAGGGCAACCCTGGGCATGGCAGGGGAATGGAGTGCGCCAGGACCCGCCCACTTCCGCTTTGGGGCCCAGCAACAGTTGCCATGGCAACCCTGGGCATGGCAGGGGGCTGGAGGACGTCAGGACCCGCCCACTTCCGCTTTGGGGCCCAGCAACAGTTGCCAGGGCAAGCCTGGGCATGGCAGGGGGCTGGAGGGCGCCAGGACTTGCCCACTTCCGCATTGGGGCCCAGCTACAGTTGCCAGGGCAACCCTGGGCATGGCAGGGGGCTGGAGGGCGCCAGGACCCGCCCACTTCCGCTTTGGGGCCCAGCAACAGTTGCCATGGCAACCCTGGGCATGGCAGGGGGCTGGAGGACGTCAGGACCCGCCCACTTCCGCTTTGGGGCCCAGCAACAGTTGCCATGGCAACTCTGGGCATGGCAGGGGGCTGGAGGACGTCAGGACCCGCCCACTTCCGCTTTGGGGCCCAGCAACAGTTGCCAGGGCAAGCCTGTGCATGGCAAGGGGCTGGAGGGCATCAGGACCCGCCCACTTCCGCTTTGGGGCCCAGCAACAGTTGCCAGGGCAATCCTGGGCATGGCAAGGGGCTGGAGGGCGCCAGGACCCGCCCACTTCCGCTTTGGGGCCCAGCAACAGTTGCCAGGGCAAGCCTGGGCATGGCAGGGGGCTGGAGGGCGCCAGGACCCGCCCACTTCCGCTTTGGGGCCCAGCAACAGTTGCCAAGGCAAGCCTGGGCATCGCAGGGGGGCTGGAGGGCGCCAGGACCCGCCCACTTCCGCATTGGGGCCCAGCTACAGTTGCCAGGGCAACCCTGTGCATGACAGGGGGCTGGAGGGCGCCAGGACCCGCCCACTTCCGCTTTGGGGACCATCAACAGTTGCCAGGGCAAGCCTGGGCATGACAGGGGGCTGGAGGTCGCCAGGACCCGCCCACTTCCGCTTTGGGGACCATCAACAGTTGCCAGGGCAAGCCTGGGCATGGCAGGGGGCTGGAGGGCGCCAGGACCCGCCCACTTCCGTTTTGGGGCCCAGCAACAGTTGCCAGGGCAAGCCTGGACATGGCAGGGAGCTGGAGGGCGCCAGGACCCGCCCACTTCCGCTTTGGGGGCCAGCAACAGTTGCCAGGGCAAGCCTGGGCATGGCAGGGGGCTGGAGGGCGCCAGGACCCGCCCACTACCGCATTGGGGCCCAGCTACAGTTGCCAGGGCAACCCCTGGGCATGGCAGGGGGCTGGAGGGCGCCAGGACCCGCCCACTTCCGCTTTGGGGCCCAGCAACAGTTGCCAGGGCAAGCCTGGGCATGGCAGGGGGCTGGAGGGCGCCAGGACCCGCCCACTTCCGCATTGGGGCCCAGCTACAGTTGCCAGGGCAACCCTGGGCATGGCAGGGGGCTGGAGGGCGCCAGGACCCGCCCACTTCCGCTTTGGGGCCCAGCAACAGTTGCCATGGCAACCCTGGGCATGGCAGGGGGCTGGAGGACGTCAGGACCCGCCCACTTCCGCTTTGGGGCCCAGCAACAGTTGCCAGGGCAAGCCTGGGCATGGCAGGGGCTGGAGGGCGCCAGGACCCGCCCACTTCCGCATGGGGCCCAGCTACAGTTGCCAGGGCAACCCTGGGCATGGCAGGGGGCTGGAGGGCGCCAGGACCCGCCCACTTCCGCTTTGGGGGCCAGCAACAGTTGCCAGGGCAAGCCTGGGCATGGCAAGGGGCTGGAGGACGCCAGGACCCGCCCACTTCCGCTTTGGGGCCCAGCAACAGTTGCCAGGGCAAGCTTTGGCAAGGAAGGGGGCTGGAGGGCGTCAGGACCCGCCCACTTCCGCTTTGGGGCCCAGCAACAGTTGCCAGGGCAAGCCTGGGCATGGCAGGGGGCTGGAGGGCGCCAGGATCCGCCCAATTCCGCTTTGGGGGCCAGCAACAGTTGCCAGGGCAACCCTGGGCATGGCAGGGGGCTTGAGGTTGCCTGGCCCCGCCCACTTCTGCTTTGGGGGCCAGCAACAGTTGCCAGGGCAAGCCTGGGCATGGCAGGGGGCTGGAGGACGTCAGGACCCGCCCACTTCCGCTTTGGGGCCCAGCAACAGTTGCCAGGGCAAGCCTGGGCATGGCAGGGGGCTGGAGGGCGCCAGGACCCGCCCACTTCCGCTTTGGGGCCCAGCAACAGTTGCCAGGGCATCCCTGGGCATGGCAGGGGGCTGGAGGACGTCAGGACCCGCCCACTTCCGCTTTGGGGCCCAGCAACAGTTGTTAGGGCAAGCCTGGGCATGGCAGGGGGCTGGAGGACGGTAGGACCCGCCCACTTCCGCTTTGGGGCCCAGCAACAGTTGTTAGGGCAAGCCTGGGCATGGCTGGGGGCTGGAGGGCGCCACGACCCACCCACTTCTGCTTTGGGGCCCAGCAACAGTTGCCAGGGCAAGCCTGGGCATGGCAGGGGCCTGGAGGACGGTAGGACCCGCCCACTTCCGCTTTGGGGCCCAGGAACAGTTGCCAGGGCAAGACTGGGCATGGCAGGGGGCTGGACCCGTCCACTTCCGCTTTGGGGCCCAGCAACAGTTGCCAGGGCAAGCCTGGGCATGGCAGGGGGCTGGAGGGCGCCAGGACCCGCCCACTTCCGCATTGGGGCCCAGCTACAGTTGCCAGGGCAACCCTGGGCATGGCAGGGGAATGGAGTGCGCCAGGACCCGCCCACTTCCGCTTTGGGGCCCAGCAACAGTTGCCATGGCAACCCTGGGCATGGCAGGGGGCTGGAGGACGTCAGGACCCGCCCACTTCCGCTTTGGGGCCCAGCAACAGTTTGCCAGGGCAAGCCTGGGCATGGCAGGGGGCTGGAGGGCGCCAGGACTCGCCCACTTCCGCATTGGGGCCCAGCTACAGTTGCCAGGGCAACCCTGGGCATGGCAGGGGGCTGGAGGGCGCCAGGACCCGCCCACTTCCGCTTTGGGGCCCAGCAACAGTTGCCATGGCAACCCTGGGCATGGCAGGGGGCTGGAGGACGTCAGGACCCGCCCACTTCCGCTTTGGGGCCCAGCAACAGTTGCCAGGGCAAGCCTGGGCATGGCAGGGGGCTGGAGGGCGCCAGGACCCGCCCACTTCCGCATTGGGGCCCAGCTACAGTTGCCAGGGCAACCCTGGGCATGGCAGGGGGCTGGAGGGCGCCAGGACCCGCCCACTTCCGCTTTGGGGGCCAGCAACAGTTGCCAGGGCAACCCTGGGCATGGCAGGGGGCTTGAGGTTGCCTGGCCCCGCCCACTTCCGCTTTGGGGGCCAGCAACAGTTGCCATGGCACCCCTGGGCATGGCAGGTTGCTTGAGGGCGCCAGGACCCGCCCACTTCCGCTTTGGGGCCCAGCAACAGTTGCCAGGGCAACCCTGGGCATGGCAGGGGGCTGGAGGGCGTCAGGACCCGCCCACTTCCGCTTTTGGGCCCAGCAACAGTTGCCAGGGCAACCCTGGGCATGGCAGGGGGCTTGAGGTCGCCTGGCCCCGCCCACTTCCGCTTTGGGGGCCAGCAACAGTTGCCATGGCACCCCTGGGCATGGCAGGGGGCTTGAGGGCGCCAGGACCCGCCCACTTCCGCTTTGGGGCCCAGCAACAGTTGCCATGGCAACCCTGGGCATGGCAGGGGGCTGGAGGACGTCAGGACCCGCCCACTTCCGCTTTGGGGCCCAGCAACAGTTGCCAGGGCAAACCTGGGCATGGCAAGGGGCTGGAGGGCGCCAGGACCCACCCACTTCCTCTTTGGGGGCCAGCAACAGTTGCCAGGGCAAGCCTGGGCATGGCAAGGGGCTGGAGGACGCCAGGACCCGCCCACTTCCGCTTTGGGGCCCAGCAACAGTTGCCAGGGCAAGCTTGGGCAAGGCAGGGGGCTGGAGGGCGTCAGGACCCGCCCACTTCCGCTTTGGGGCCCAGCAACAGTTGCCAGGGCAAGCCTGGGCATGGCAGGGGGCTGGAGGGCGCCAGGATCCGCCCAATTCCGCTTTGGGGGCCAGCAACAGTTGCCAGGGCAACCCTGGGCATGGCAGGGGGCTTGAGGTTGCCTGGCCCCGCCCACTTCTGCTTTGGGGGCCAGCAACAGTTGCCAGGGCAAGCCTTGGCATGGCAGGGGGCTGGAGGACGTCAGGACCCGCCCACTTCCACTTTGGGGCCCAGCAACAGTTGCCAGGGCAAGCCTGGGCATGGCAGGGGGCTGGAGGGCGTCAGGACCCGCCCACTTCCGCTTTGGGGCCCAGCAACAGTTGCCAGGGCAAGCCTGGGCATGGCAGGGCGCTGGAGGGCGCCAGGACCCGCCCACTTCCGCTTTGGGGCCCAGCAACAGTTGCCAGGGCAAGCCTGGGCATGGCAGGGGGCTGGAGGACGTCAGGACCCGCCCACTTCCGCTTTGGGGCCCAGCAACAGTTGTTAGGGCAAGCCTGGGCATGGCAGGGGGCTGGAGGGCGCCAGGACCCGCCCACTTCCGCATTGGGGCCCAGCTACAGTTGCCAGGGCAACCCTGTGCATGGCAGGGGGCTGGAGGGCGCCAGGACCCGCCCACTTCCGCTTTGGGGACCATCAACAGTTGCCAGGGCAAGCCTGGGCATGACAGGGGGCTGGAGGGCGCCAGGACCCGCCCACTTCCGCTTTGGGGACCATCAACAGTTGCCAGGGCAAGCCTGGGCATGGCAGGGGGCTGGAGGGCGTCAGGACCCGCCCACTTCCGCTTTGGGGCCCAGCAACAGTTGCCAGGGCAAGCCTGGGCATGGCAGGGGGCTGGAGGACGTCAGGACCCGCCCACTTCCGCTTTGGGGCCCAGCAACAGGTGCCAGGGCAAGCCTGGGCATGGCAGGGGGCTGGAGGACGTCAGGACCCGCCCACTTCCGCTTTGGGGCCCAGCAACAGTTGCCAGGGCAAGCCTGGGCATGGCAGGGGGCTGGAGGGCGCCAGGACCCGCCCACTTCCGCATTGGGGCCCAGCTACAGTTGCCAGGGCAACCCTGTGCATGACAGGGGGCTGGAGGGCGCCAGGACCCGCCCACTTCCGCTTTGGGGACCATCAACAGTTGCCAGGGCAAGCCTGGGCATGACAGGGGGCTGGAGGTCGCCAGGACCCGCCCACTTCCGCTTTGGGGACCATCAACAGTTGCCAGGGCAAGCCTGGGCATGGCAGGGGGCTGGAGGGCGCCAGGACCCGCCCACTTCCGTTTTTGGGGCCCAGCAACAGTTGCCAGGGCAAGCCTGGACATGGCAGGGAGCTGGAGGGCGCCAGGACCCGCCCACTTCCGCTTTGGGGGCCAGCAACAGTTGCCAGGGCAAGCCTGGGCATGGCAGGGGGCTGGAGGGCGCCAGGACCCGCCCACTACCGCATTGGGGCCCAGCTACAGTTGCCAGGGCAACCCTGGGCATGGCAGGGGGCTGGAGGGCGCCAGGACCCGCCCACTTCCGCTTGGGGCCCAGCAACAGTTGCCAGGGCAAGCCTGGGCATGGCAGGGGGCTGGAGGGCGCCAGGACCCGCCCACTTCCGCATTGGGGTCCAGCTACAGTTGCCAGGGCAACCCTGGGCATGGCAGGGGGCTGGAGGGCGCCAGGACCCGCCCACTTCCGCTTTGGGGCCCAGCAACAGTTGCCATGGCAACCCTGGGCATGGCAGGGGGCTGGAGGACGTCAGGACCCGCCCACTTCCGCTTTGGGGCCCAGCAACAGTTGCCAGGGCAAGCCTGGGCATGGCAGGGGGCTGGAGGGCGCCAGGACCCGCCCACTTCCGCATTGGGGCCCAGCTACAGTTGCCAGGGCAACCCTGGGCATGGCAGGGGGCTGGAGGGCGCCAGGACCCGCCCACTTCCGCTTTGGGGGCCAGCAACAGTTGCCAGGGCAAGCCTGGGCATGGCAAGGGGCTGGAGGACGCCAGGACCCGCCCACTTCCGCTTTGGGGCCCAGCAACAGTTGCCAGGGCAAGCTTGGGCAAGGCAGGGGGCTGGAGGGCGTCAGGACCCGCCCACTTCCGCTTTGGGGCCCAGCAACAGTTGCCAGGGCAAGCCTGGGCATGGCAGGGGGCTGGAGGGCGCCAGGATCCGCCCAATTCCGCTTTGGGGGCCAGCAACAGTTGCCAGGGCAACCCTGGGCATGGCAGGGGGCTTGAGGTTGCCTGGCCCCGCCCACTTCTGCTTTGGGGGCCAGCAACAGTTGCCAGGGCAAGCCTGGGCATGGCAGGGGGCTGGAGGACGTCAGGACCCGCCCACTTCCGCTTTGGGGCCCAGCAACAGTTGCCAGGGCAAGCCTGGGCATGGCAGGGGGCTGGAGGGCGTCAGGACCCGCCCACTTCCGCTTTGGGGCCCAGCAACAGTTGCCAGGGCAATCCTGGGCATGGCAGGGCGCTGGAGGGCGCCAGGACCCGCTCACTTCCGCTTTGGGGCCCAGCAACAGTTGCCAGGGCAACCCTGGGCATGGCAGGGGGCTGGAGGACGTCAGGACCCGCCCACTTCCGCTTTGGGGCCCAGCAACAGTTGTTAGGGCAAGCCTGGGCATGGCAGGGGGCTGGAGGACGGTAGGACCCGCCCACTTCCGCTTTGGGGCCCAGCAACAGTTGTTAGGGCAAGCCTGGGCATGGCTGGGGGCTGGAGGGCGCCACGACCCACCCACTTCTGCTTTGGGGCCCAGCAACAGTTGCCAGGGCAAGCCTGGGCATGGCAGGGGCCTGGAGGACGGTAGGACCCGCCCACTTCCGCTTTGGGGCCCAGGAACAGTTGCCAGGGCAAGACTGGGCATGGCAGGGGGCTGGACCCGTCCACTTCCGCTTTGGGGCCCAGCAACAGTTGCCAGGGCAAGCCTGGGCATGGCAGGGGGCTGGAGGGCGCCAGGACCCGCCCACTTCCGCATTGGGGCCCAGCTACAGTTGCCAGGGCAACCCTGGGCATGGCAGGGGAATGGAGTGCGCCAGGACCCGCCCACTTCCGCTTTGGGGCCCAGCAACAGTTGCCATGGCAACCCTGGGCATGGCAGGGGGCTGGAGGACGTCAGGACCCGCCCACTTCCGCTTTGGGGCCCAGCAACAGTTGCCAGGGCAAGCCTGGGCATGGCAGGGGGCTGGAGGGCGCCAGGACTTGCCCACTTCCGCATTGGGGCCCAGCTACAGTTGCCAGGGCAACCCTGGGCATGGCAGGGGGCTGGAGGGCGCCAGGACCCGCCCACTTCCGCTTTGGGGCCCAGCAACAGTTGCCATGGCAACCCTGGGCATGGCAGGGGGCTGGAGGACGTCAGGACCCGCCCACTTCCGCTTTGGGGCCCAGCAACAGTTGCCATGGCAACTCTGGGCATGGCAGGGGGCTGGAGGACGTCAGGACCCGCCCACTTCCGCTTTGGGGCCCAGCAACAGTTGCCAGGGCAAGCCTGTGCATGGCAAGGGGCTGGAGGGCATCAGGACCCGCCCACTTCCGCTTTGGGGCCCAGCAACAGTTGCCAGGGCAATCCTGGGCATGGCAAGGGGCTGGAGGGCGCCAGGACCCGCCCACTTCCGCTTTGGGGCCCAGCAACAGTTGCCAGGGCAAGCCTGGGCATGGCAGGGGGCTGGAGGGCGCCAGGACCCGCCCACTTCCGCTTTGGGGCCCAGCAACAGTTGCCAAGGCAAGCCTGGGCATCGCAGGGGGCTGGAGGGCGCCAGGACCCGCCCACTTCCGCATTGGGGCCCAGCTACAGTTGCCAGGGCAACCCTGTGCATGACAGGGGGCTGGAGGGCGCCAGGACCCGCCCACTTCCGCTTTGGGGACCATCAACAGTTGCCAGGGCAAGCCTGGGCATGACAGGGGGCTGGAGGTCGCCAGGACCCGCCCACTTCCGCTTTGGGGACCATCAACAGTTGCCAGGGCAAGCCTGGGCATGGCAGGGGGCTGGAGGGCGCCAGGACCCGCCCACTTCCGTTTTGGGGCCCAGCAACAGTTGCCAGGGCAAGCCTGGACATGGCAGGGAGCTGGAGGGCGCCAGGACCCGCCCACTTCCGCTTTGGGGGCCAGCAACAGTTGCCAGGGCAAGCCTGGGCATGGCAGGGGGCTGGAGGGCGCCAGGACCCGCCCACTACCGCATTGGGGCCCAGCTACAGTTGCCAGGGCAACCCTGGGCATGGCAGGGGGCTGGAGGGCGCCAGGACCCGCCCACTTCCGCTTTGGGGCCCAGCAACAGTTGCCAGGGCAAGCCTGGGCATGGCAGGGGGCTGGAGGGCGCCAGGACCCGCCCACTTCCGCATTGGGGCCCAGCTACAGTTGCCAGGGCAACCCTGGGCATGGCAGGGGGCTGGAGGGCGCCAGGACCCGCCCACTTCCGCTTTGGGGCCCAGCAACAGTTGCCATGGCAACCCTGGGCATGGCAGGGGGCTGGAGGACGTCAGGACCCGCCCACTTCCGCTTTGGGGCCCAGCAACAGTTGCCAGGGCAAGCCTGGGCATGGCAGGGGGCTGGAGGGCGCCAGGACCCGCCCACTTCCGCATTGGGGCCCAGCTACAGTTGCCAGGGCAACCCTGGGCATGGCAGGGGGCTGGAGGGCGCCAGGACCCGCCCACTTCCGCTTTGGGGGCCAGCAACAGTTGCCAGGGCAAGCCTGGGCATGGCAAGGGGCTGGAGGACGCCAGGACCCGCCCACTTCCGCTTTGGGGCCCAGCAACAGTTGCCAGGGCAAGCTTGGGCAAGGAAGGGGGCTGGAGGGCGTCAGGACCCGCCCACTTCCGCTTTGGGGCCCAGCAACAGTTGCCAGGGCAAGCCTGGGCATGGCAGGGGGCTGGAGGGCGCCAGGATCCGCCCAATTCCGCTTTGGGGGCCAGCAACAGTTGCCAGGGCAACCCTGGGCATGGCAGGGGGCTTGAGGTTGCCTGGCCCCGCCCACTTCTGCTTTGGGGGCCAGCAACAGTTGCCAGGGCAAGCCTGGGCATGGCAGGGGGCTGGAGGACGTCAGGACCCGCCCACTTCCGCTTTGGGGCCCAGCAACAGTTGCCAGGGCAAGCCTGGGCATGGCAGGGGGCTGGAGGGCGCCAGGACCCGCCCACTTCCGCTTTGGGGCCCAGCAACAGTTGCCAGGGCATCCCTGGGCATGGCAGGGGGCTGGAGGACGTCAGGACCCGCCCACTTCCGCTTTGGGGCCCAGCAACAGTTGTTAGGGCAAGCCTGGGCATGGCAGGGGGCTGGAGGACGGTAGGACCCGCCCACTTCCGCTTTGGGGCCCAGCAACAGTTGTTAGGGCAAGCCTGGGCATGGCTGGGGGCTGGAGGGCGCCACGACCCACCCACTTCTGCTTTGGGGCCCAGCAACAGTTGCCAGGGCAAGCCTGGGCATGGCAGGGGCCTGGAGGACGGTAGGACCCGCCCACTTCCGCTTTGGGGCCCAGGAACAGTTGCCAGGGCAAGACTGGGCATGGCAGGGGGCTGGACCCGTCCACTTCCGCTTTGGGGCCCAGCAACAGTTGCCAGGGCAAGCCTGGGCATGGCAGGGGGCTGGAGGGCGCCAGGACCCGCCCACTTCCGCATTGGGGCCCAGCTACAGTTGCCAGGGCAACCCTGGGCATGGCAGGGGAATGGAGTGCGCCAGGACCCGCCCACTTCCGCTTTGGGGCCCAGCAACAGTTGCCATGGCAACCCTGGGCATGGCAGGGGGCTGGAGGACGTCAGGACCCGCCCACTTCCGCTTTGGGGCCCAGCAACAGTTGCCAGGGCAAGCCTGGGCATGGCAGGGGGCTGGAGGGCGCCAGGACTCGCCCACTTCCGCATTGGGGCCCAGCTACAGTTGCCAGGGCAACCCTGGGCATGGCAGGGGGCTGGAGGGCGCCAGGACCCGCCCACTTCCGCTTTGGGGCCCAGCAACAGTTGCCATGGCAACCCTGGGCATGGCAGGGGGCTGGAGGACGTCAGGACCCGCCCACTTCCGCTTTGGGGCCCAGCAACAGTTGCCAGGGCAAGCCTGGGCATGGCAGGGGGCTGGAGGGCGCCAGGACCCGCCCACTTCCGCATTGGGGCCCAGCTACAGTTGCCAGGGCAACCCTGGGCATGGCAGGGGGCTGGAGGGCGCCAGGACCCGCCCACTTCCGCTTTGGGGGCCAGCAACAGTTGCCAGGGCAACCCTGGGCATGGCAGGGGGCTTGAGGTTGCCTGGCCCCGCCCACTTCCGCTTTGGGGGCCAGCAACAGTTGCCATGGCACCCCTGGGCATGGCAGGTTGCTTGAGGGCGCCAGGACCCGCCCACTTCCGCTTTGGGGCCCAGCAACAGTTGCCAGGGCAACCCTGGGCATGGCAGGGGGCTGGAGGGCGTCAGGACCCGCCCACTTCCGCTTTTGGGCCCAGCAACAGTTGCCAGGGCAACCCTGGGCATGGCAGGGGGCTTGAGGTCGCCTGGCCCCGCCCACTTCCGCTTTGGGGGCCAGCAACAGTTGCCATGGCACCCCTGGGCAAGCCTTGGCATGGCAGGGGGCTGGAGGACGTCAGGACCCGCCCACTTCCGCTTTGGGGCCCAGCAACAGTTGTTAGGGCAAGCCTGGGCATGGCAGGGGGCTGGAGGGCGCCAGGACCCGCCCACTTCCGCTTTGGGGGCCAGCAACAGTTGCCAGGGCAAGCCTGGGCATGGCAGGGGGATGGAGGGCGCCAAGATCCGCCCACTTCCGCTTTGGGGGCCAGCAACAGTTGCCAGGGCAACCCTGGGCATGGCAGGGGGCTTGAGGTTGCCTGGCCCCGCCCACTTCCGCTTTGGGGGCCAGCAACAGTTGCCATGGCACCCCTGGGCATGGCAGGTTGCTTGAGGGCGCCAGGACCCGCCCACTTCCGCTTTGGGGCCCAGCAACAGTTGCCAGGGCAACCCTGGGCATGGCAGGGGGCTGGAGGGCGTCAGGACCCGCCCACTTCCGCTTTGGGGCCCAGCAACAGTTGCCAGGGCAACCCTGGGCATGGCAGGGGGCTTGAGGTCGCCTGGCCCCGCCCACTTCCGCTTTGGGGGCCAGCAACAGTTGCCATGGCACCCCTGGGCATGGCAGGGGGCTTGAGGGCGCCAGGACCCGCCCACTTCCGCTTTGGGGCCCAGCAACAGTTGCCATGGCAACCCTGGGCATGGCAGGGGGCTGGAGGACGTCAGGACCCGCCCACTTCCGCTTTGGGGCCCAGCAACAGTTGCCAGGGCAAACCTGGGCATGGCAAGGGGCTGGAGGGCGCCAGGACCCACCCACTTCCTCTTTGGGGGCCAGCAACAGTTGCCAGGGCAAGCCTGGGCATGGCAAGGGGCTGGAGGACGCCAGGACCCGCCCACTTCCGCTTTGGGGCCCAGCAACAGTTGCCAGGGCAAGCTTGGGCAAGGCAGGGGGCTGGAGGGCGTCAGGACCCGCCCACTTCCGCTTTGGGGCCCAGCAACAGTTGCCAGGGCAAGCCTGGGCATGGCAGGGGGCTGGAGGGCGCCAGGATCCGCCCAATTCCGCTTTGGGGGCCAGCAACAGTTGCCAGGGCAACCCTGGGCATGGCAGGGGGCTTGAGGTTGCCTGGCCCCGCCCACTTCCGCTTTGGGGGCCAGCAACAGTTGCCAGGGCAAGCCTTGGCATGGCAGGGGGCTGGAGGACGTCAGGACCCGCCCACTTCCGCTTTGGGGCCCAGCAACAGTTGCCAGGGCAAGCCTGGGCATGGCAGGGCGCTGGAGGGCGCCAGGACCCGCCCACTTCCGCTTTGGGGCCCAGCAACAGTTGCCAGGGCAACCCTGGGCATGGCAGGGGGCTGGAGGACGTCAGGACCCGCCCACTTCCGCTTTGGGGCCCAGCAACAGTTGTTAGGGCAAGCCTGGGCATGGCAGGGGGCTGGAGGACGGTAGGACCCGCCCACTTCCGCTTTGGGGCCCAGCAACAGTTGTTAGGGCAAGCCTGGGCATGGCTGGGGGCTGGAGGGCGCCACGACCCACCCACTTCTGCTTTGGGGCCCAGCAACAGTTGCCAGGGCAAGCCTGGGCATGGCAGGGGCCTGGAGGACGGTAGGACCCGCCCACTTCCGCTTTGGGGCCCAGGAACAGTTGCCAGGGCAAGACTGGGCATGGCAGGGGGCTGGACCCGTCCACTTCCGCTTTGGGGCCCAGCAACAGTTGCCAGGGCAAGCCTGGGCATGGCAGGGGGCTGGAGGACGCCAGGACCCACCCACTTCTGCTTTGGGGCCCAGCAACAGTTGCCAGGGCAAGCCTGGGCATGGCAGGGGCCTGGAGGACGGTAGGACCCGCCCACTTCCGCTTTGGGGCCCAGCAACAGTTGCCAGGGCAAGACTGGGCATGGCAGGGGGCTGGACCCGTCCACTTCCGCTTTGGGGCCCAGCAACAGTTGCCAGGGCAAGCCTGGGCATGGCAGGGGGCTGGAGGACGTCAGGACCCGCCCACTTCCGCTTTGGGGCCCAGCAACAGTTGCCAGGGCAAGCCTGGGCATGGCAAGGGGCTGGAGGGCGCCAGGACCTGCCCACTTCCGCTTTGGGGGCCAGCAACAAATGCCAGGGCAACCCTGGGCATGGCAGGGGGCTGGAGGGCATCAGGACCCGCCCACTTCCGCTTTGGGGCCCAGCAACAGTTGCCAGGGCAAGCCTGGGCATGGCAGGGGGCTGGAGGGCGTCAGGACCCGCCCACTTCCGCTTTGGGGCCCAGCAACAGTTGCCAGGGCAAGCCTGGGCATGGCAGGGGGCTGGAGGACGCCAGGACCCGCCCACTTCCGCTTTGGGGCCCAGCAACAGTTGTTAGGGCAAGCCTGGGCATGGCAGGGGGCTGGAGGACGGTAGGACCCGCCCACGTCCGCTTTGGGGCCCAGCAACAGTTGCCAGGGCAAGCCTGGGCATGGCAGGGGGCTGGAGACGGTAGGACCCGCCCACTTCCGCTTTGGGGCCCAGCAACAGTTGCCAGGGCAAGCCTGGGCATGGCTGGGGGCTGGAGGGCACCAGGACCCGCCCACTTCCGCTTTGGGGCCCAGCAACAGTTGTTAGGGCAAGCCTGGGCATGGCAAGGGGCTGGAGGGCGCCAGGACCCGCCCACTTCCGCTTTGGGGGCCAGCAACAGTTGCCAGGGCAACCCTGGGCATGGCAGGGGAATTGAGGTCGCCTGGCCCCGCCCACTTCCGCTTTGGGGGCTAGCAACAGTTGCGAGGGAAAGCCTGGGCAAAGCAGGGGGATTGAGGTCGCCTGGCCCCGCCCACTTCCGCTTTGGGGCCCAGCAACAGTTGTTAGGGCAAGCCTGGGCATGGCAGGGGGCTGGAGGACGGTAGGACTCGCCCACTTCCGCTTTGGGGCCCAGCAACAGTCGCCAGGGCAACCCTGGGCATGGCAGGGGGCTGGAGGGCGCCTGGCCCCGCCCACTTCCGCTTTGGGGCCCAGCAACAGTTGTTAGGGCAAGCCTGGGCATGGCAGGGGGCTGGAGGACGGTAGGACCCGCCCACTTCCGCTTTGGGGCCCAGCAACAGTTGCCAGGGCAACCCTGGGCATGGCAGGGGGCTGGAGGGCGTCAGGACCCGCCCACTTCCGCTTTGGGGCCCAGCAACAGGTGCCAGGGCAACCCTGGGCATGGCAGGGGGCTGGAGGGCGTCAGGACCCGCCCACTTCCGCTTTGGGGCCCAGCAACAGTTGCCAGGGCAAGCCTGGGCATGGCAGGGGGCTGGAGGGCGCCAGGATCCGCCCACTTCCGCTTTGGGGCCCAGCAACAGTTGCCAGGGCAACCCTGGGCATGGCAGGGGGCTGGAGGGCGTCAGGACCCGCCCACTTCCGCTTTGGGGCCCAGCAACAGTTGCCAGGGCAAGCCTGGGCATGGCTGGGGGCTGGAGGGCACCAGGACCCGCCCACTTCCGCTTTGGGGCCCAGCAACAGTTGTTAGGGCAAGCCTGGGCATGGCAAGGGGCTGGAGGGCGCCAGGACCCGCCCACTTCCGCTTTGGGGGCCAGCAACAGTTGCCAGGGCAACCCTGGGCATGGCAGGGGAATTGAGGTCGCCTGGCCCCGCCCACTTCCGCTTTGGGGGCTAGCAACAGTTGCCAGGGAAAGCCTGGGCAAAGCAGGGGGATTGAGGTCGCCTGGCCCCGCCCACTTCCGCTTTGGGGCCCAGCAACAGTTGTTAGGGCAAGCCTGGGCATGGCAGGGGGCTGGAGGACGGTAGGACTCGCCCACTTCCGCTTTGGGGCCCAGCAACAGTTGCCAGGGCAACCCTGGGCATGGCAGGGGGCTGGAGGGCGCCTGGCCCCGCCCACTTCCGCTTTGGGGCCCAGCAACAGTTGTTAGGGCAAGCCTGGGCATGGCAGGGGGCTGGAGGACGGTAGGACCCGCCCACTTCCGCTTTGGGGCCCAGCAACAGTTGCCAGGGCAACCCTGGGCATGGCAGGGGGCTGGAGGGCGTCAGGACCCGCCCACTTCCGCTTTGGGGCCCAGCAACAGTTGCCAGGGCAAGCCTGGGCATGGCAGGGGGCTGGAGGGCGCCAGGATCCGCCCACTTCCGCTTTGGGGCCCAGCAACAGTTGCCAGCTCAACCCTGGGCATGGCAGGGGGCTGGAGGGCGTCAGGACCCGCCCACTTCCGCTTTGGGGCCCAGCAACAGTTGCCAGGGCAAGCCTGGGCATGGCAGGGGGCTGGAGGGCGCCAGGATCCGCCCACTTCCGCTTTGGGGGCCAGCAACAGTTGCCAGGGCAACCCTGGGCATGGCAGGGGGCTTGAGGTTGCCTGGCCCCGCCCACTTCCGCTTTGGGGGCCAGCAACAGTTGCCAGGGCACGCCTGAGCATGGCAGGGGGCTTGAGGGCGCCAGGACCCGCCCACTTCCGCTTTGGGGCCCAGCAACAGTTGCCAGGGCAAGCCTGGGCATGGCAGGGGGCTGGAGGATGTCAGGACCCGCCCACTTCCGCTTTGGGGCCCAGCAACAGTTGCCAGGGCAAGCCTGGGCATGGCAAGGGGCTGGAGGGCGCCAGGACCCGCCCACTTCCGCTTCGGGGGCCCGCAACAAATGCCAGGGCAACCCTGGGCATGGCAGGGGGCTGGAGGGCATCAGGACCCGCCCACTTCCGCTTTGGGGCCCAGCAACAGTTGCCAGGGCAAGCCTGGGCATGGCAAGGGGCTGGAGGGCGCCAGGACCCGCCCACTTCCGCTTCGGGGGCCCGCAACAAATGCCAGGGCAACCCTGGGCATGCGCAAAAGACAGAGTTGGTTAATCTTCCGCACAAGATTGGTTGTTATATTATTCAAATAAGAATAGAGGCCCCCTGTTATTGAGATAATTGATTAATATCGTAGTAATTCCTAGGGGTGTGCTACCACTGACACAAAAAGATGTATCGAAATATGGAGAAAGAGAACGTGTGTCTGGTTTGTGGTGCACCAAAAAGAATTAATTAGAGTCAATAAAAATTAACCTTTAATTTGTTTATTCTAAAAAGACGCGAAATATAAAACCAAAAACACATAAAATGACAAACAAAGTGAAAACATAGTGCGTGTTAAAAACAGCACATGTGGGGACTTGTGTGTCTTCAATCAGTCTTTTAATTAATATGTTCCTGTTGTGTTGCGTTTTATTGGAAACAATGTATGCTCCAAGTGTGGGACAATTCCTCTTATAACACTTGTTGCTGTTTCTGTAAACACTGTTGTATCTTCATTGATTGGTAATTGTTTCAATGATTTATATGATTTATAAGTCCTGCTACCTATTTGTACAAAGAATTCAATAGTTGACACTGTGTCGACACTCTGGTACAGTGATGAAACGGAGTGGCTGTACGTAACCTCACAATAGTATAATCCCTAGATAGTAAAATACTATATGCTAGGGGACTAACTGTGTCCGTTTTAAGTTTGTTTGTGCTGTGTCAACACTTCCGTGTCGATGGTGCTTGTTGACAGATCGCTGGACTGACGCAGATACTTAGGCACAATGGGATATACAATACGTGTATATTATGCTGCCAAATAGATATGAATGGTCAAGCAGTATATTGTACCCCAATATGCAAATTTGTATTGTGCGTATTGAGCTGTCCGCAAGTTTATCACATGCATGAGTTTATTAATTAGCATGAAATGTCAAGTAGTAGAATAGAAATAGCAATGCTACTCTTATAATATCACAGCGTTTATAATCATCATGTCACAGTGCTGTGGCTTAAATAGAAATTCTGTAATGATTTAACAGCCACGAGTATATCTTGTTACTGTCGTGTTTTTATTTTGGCTCTGCTGCACTGTTATGTATGTGCAGGCATTCACCAAAGCCGCAGATCTCTAAGCCACAGGGTCTGTACGGAAATTCGCAATGGTACAATCCCTCAATAGTGAAATACTATATGTTAGGGGACTTGCTTTATCCGTTTTTGAATTTGTTTGTACTGTGTCAACACTTTCCGTGTCGATGATGCTTACTATCAGGTTGCTGGACTGGTACAGACACTCAAGTAGTATGGGATATACAATTCGTGTATATTATGCTGCCAAATTGATATAATTGGTCAGGCAATTTACTGTACCCCAATGTAGAATTTTACATTATGCGTATGCGTATTGAGCTGTCCGCAAGTTTATCGCATGCATGAGTTTATTAATTAGCATGAAATGTCAAGTGGTAGAATAGAAATAGCAGTGCTACTCTTATAATATCACAGCGTTTATAATAATCATTTCACAGTGCTGTGGCTTAATAGAAATTCAGTAATGATTTAACAACCACGAGTATCTCTTGTTACTGTCGTGTTTTTATTCTGGCTCTGCTGCACTGTTATACATGTGCAGACTTTCACCAAAGCCGCAGATCTCTGAGCCACAGGGTCTGTACGGAAATTCGCAATGGTACAATCCCTAAATAGTGAAATACTATATGTTAGTGGACTTGCTTTATCCGTTTTTGAATTTGTTTGTACTGTGTCAACACTTTCCGTGTCGATGATGCTTATTATCCGGTCGCTGGACTGGTACAGACACTCAAACAGTATGGGGTATACAATTCGTGTATATTATGCTGCCAAATTGATATAATTGGTCAGGCAATTAACTGTACCCCAATATAGAAATTTACATTATGCGTATTGAGCTGTCTGCAAGTTTATTGCATGCATGAGGTTAATAATTAGCATGAAATGTCAAGCAGTAGAATTGGTAATGCTACTCTACTCAGGTAGCAGAGTTATTGATCATGTAACCGTGCTGTGGCTTAATGGTAAATGAGTAAAGGTTTGACAGTCACAAATCCGTTGTGTAACTGTCGTGCTTATAGGTTGGCTTCTGCAGCACTATTATATATGCGCAGACATTAACCACCCCCGCAAGATAACTCTCAGCCACAGGTATGGAATTAGTAAGTCTGCGCTAATGTCTAGCGTGCCTACACACAGTGTTAATTCTGCATATACAGCGTATATACGCTGCTGTCACCGGTACTGACAGACACAATCTAGGCTGTCAGAATCAGATAAATTTTTCAGCCCTAATAAGGGCTAACATAAATATACGCAAACACAAATGTAATTTCTTAGACTGTGCACACAAGTGAACCCACACGGCCGTGCTGCCGGCGCGCGCGTTTCGCTCCCCGCTTTTTCAAGGCAAGCCGCTCTGCTGCCTTGATGGGGTTTAAATTCTGAATTCAAAAGTCAATTCGTCCAATGACCTTTGCTGGCGTGTGGGAGTCTCCTCCCATTGGTTACTGGTGGGTGTGTTCCTTCATTGTATCCCCTACGTACACACCGGGGGATTTTTGGATTGTATCATTGTCAGGTAAGTAGAAATGTTACTTATTTTTATTATTATTTACTCTTGTACAATTTCTGGTAAGAAGGCATATGATATGCATATTTAGTAAGGAGAAAAGTCACAGCTACAAAAATTTGAGACAAGCAGATTGTAAGAATATCGTGAAAACTGATGTCTGTGACATCTTTTTGTCAATTCCTTTGAGTTGAATACTGAGTACACACTGAGCGATTTTGATGTGCTCAAACCGCCCATTTGATGGTTTATATTGTTGTTTCTTTATTATTTATGTTTTATACATTTGATGAGAATAAAGTGAGATAAAATTAGGTTCTGTATTTGTGTGTTGTTACAGTCGGGAACCTCTTCATCATACACATTAATTCGGATACCTGCTGGAGATTTTAATTATTAATTTGGAGAAAATATAGGTGTAAATTGGTAATTAATTTAGTAATGGGAATAGGAATTCAATAGTGTCACCGTTGTGCGGTATTTTTATATATCTTTGTGTGTTGATACAAGAATTCTATATACAGTGTTAAGTGTTGCCCCACACTAGGGTGTGGGTGAGAATTAGAGTGTAATTGGAAAGTGGTAAATAGAAATGAGGTTTAAGGTTAGGGTAAGGGTTAGGGTTAGGATTAGGGTTAGGATTAGGGTTAGGGTTAGGGTTAGGGTTTAGGGTTAGGGTTAGGGTTAGGGTTAGGGTAAGGGTTAGGGTAAGGGTTAGGGTAAGGGTTAGGGTTAGGGTAAGGGTTAGGGTTAGGGTTTGGGTTAGGGTAAGGGTTAGGTTTAGGGTTAGGGTTGAATTAGTATTGGATTATAATATTAGGGATGAGATTCAAAAAATATCACCGTTATGTGGTGTGTTTCTATCCTTGTGTGTTAATGAAGGAATTATGTGATTGGTGTTGCTCCTGAGTAGTGATTATAGTGCCCATCTGTTTCGTGCTGTTAAGGGAATGATAGTGAGTAAAGTGAAAGAAAAACAACAATAAATAAGTGATACTCTGCAATAAACAATAAATAAACACACAGAAAAAAAACAAAAGGAGGGGGGTGAAGAACACGTGTGGGGAAGAGGGTATGATGAGTACCCTCTCAGTGTTATGATAAATCATGTTGGTGAAAGAAGTGTCTTATGATAGGGTGGTCTGTATCACCCTGACAGCCTCATTCCTACTGTCTCAGCGTATCTTAACTGAGTATTAGTTCTAGCTGTTCTCTATCAAGACAAATGTATTCAGGTATCACTTCAAAGGAAAGCTGCAAAGCAATTTTCTTCGTTTAGACCTGTGGGGACCATGGTGTTCATAAGGAAGATGAATTTGGTCTCTTGTCGGAGCAATTCCTTATCTTTGTTGCCCCGTCTAATACCCAAATCAACCTTATGCATGCCAAAGGCCTTGAGTCCTCCACATTTACTCTGGTGAAATCGCAAAAAGTGTTTTGCGATAGGTGTTAGTATCTTCATATTCTGCTTATCTCTTGGGGCATTCCGAATGCTGGCAAGGTGCTCAAGTATTCGGTGTTTGAGAGGTCTGAGAGTTTTACCTATATATGTCAGATTGCATGGACATGTTAGGCTGTATATGACTCCTGGGGTGTCACATGTGATGTAGTCTTTTATTTGCCAATTTTTTGCAAATTTGTCTTGGAAGGACGTGGTGGTGATCATGATAGAGCATGCTTTGCAGTGGCCACATTTATATGAACCTTTTTTCTGGATCCTTGGGGGTCCAATTTTCCCTAAATGACTATGGACCAACATATCTCTTAAGTTGCTGCTTCGTCTCCAACTTATGTCTATGTGGTCTGTCATGATGCTTTTCAGATCCTTATCCGTTTTAAGTACGTCAGTATGTTTGTTTAGGATATGGCGTATGTCTCTCCATTCCTTACAGTACGTACCAATGTATCTGACTGTGTTGTTGTTTTCTTCAGGATCTTTAGGGTGAGGAATGAGTAGGTCATCTCGATTGTAATTTCTGGCCTCTTTGGCAGCTCTTTTAATGTGGCGTTTACTGTACCCTCTGTTAACTAGTCTATTCCCCAATTGTTCTGCTCTCAGGTCATATGTCTCTATTTGGGAGCAGTTCCTCTTGGTTCTTAGGAACTCCCCTTTAGGTAGACCTTTCAGAACTGGAGGGAAGTGGGAGCTATCGTGGTGTAAAATGGAGTTAGTAGCTGTCTTTTTTCGAAAGACATCCGAGGATATGTGACCATCTTGTTCTATTGTTAATTTTAGATCTAGAAAGGTCACTGTCTCCTGGCTCATGTCTGTCGTCAGTCTGAGGTTCAGCTTGTTGTTGTTGAGTTTCTTGATAAATTGGGTGAACAGGTCTATATCTCCCTCCCAGATGATCAAGAGATCATCAATATATCTCAACCACATAAGTAACCATAACCCTAACCCTAACCCTAACCCTTACCCTAACCCTTACCCTAACCCTAACCCTAACCCTAACCCTAAACCCTAACCCTAACCCTAACCCTAACCCTAATCCTAACCCTAACCCTTACCCTAACCTTAAACCTCATTTCTATTTACCACTTTCCAATTACACTCTAATTCTCACCCACACCCTAGTGTGGGGCAACACTTAACACTGTATATAGAATTCTTGTATCAACACACAAAGATATATAAAAATACCGCACAACGGTGACACTATTGAATTCCTATTCCCATTACTAAATTAATTACCAATTTACACCTATATTTTCTCCAAATTAATAATTAAAATCTCCAGCAGGTATCCGAATTAATGTGTATGATGAAGAGGTTCCCGACTGTAACAACACACAAATACAGAACCTAATTTTATCTCACTTTATTCTCATCAAATGTATAAAACATAAATAATAAAGAAACAACAATATAAACCATCAAATGGGCGGTTTGAGCACATCAAAATCGCTCAGTGTGTACTCAGTATTCAACTCAAAGGAATTGACAAAAAGATGTCACAGACATCAGTTTTCACGATATTCTTACAATCTGCTTGTCTCAAATTTTTGTAGCTGTGACTTTTCTCCTTACTAAATATGCATATCATATGCCTTCTTACCAGAAATTGTACAAGAGTAAATAATAATAAAAATAAGTAACATTTCTACTTACCTGACAATGATACAATCCAAAAATCCCCCGGTGTGTACGTAGGGGATACAATGAAGGAACACACCCACCAGTAACCAATGGGAGGAGACTCCCACACGCCAGCAAAGGTCATTGGACGAATTGACTTTTGAATTCAGAATTTAAACCCCATCAAGGCAGCAGAGCGGCTTGCCTTGAAAAAGCGGGGAGCGAAACGCGCGCGCCGGCAGCACGGCCGTGTGGGTTCACTTGTGTGCACAGTCTAAGAAATTACATTTGTGTTTGCGTATATTTATGTTAGCCCTTATTAGGGCTGAAAAATTTATCTGATTCTGACAGCCTAGATTGTGTCTGTCAGTACCGGTGACAGCAGCGTATATACGCTGTATATGCAGAATTAACACTGTGTGTAGGCACGCTAGACATTAGCGCAGACTTACTAATTCCATACCTGTGGCTGAGAGTTATCTTGCGGGGGTGGTTAATGTCTGCGCATATATAATAGTGCTGCAGAAGCCAACCTATAAGCACGACAGTTACACAACGGATTTGTGACTGTCAAACCTTTACTCATTTACCATTAAGCCACAGCACGGTTACATGATCAATAACTCTGCTACCTGAGTAGAGTAGCATTACCAATTCTACTGCTTGACATTTCATGCTAATTATTAACCTCATGCATGCAATAAACTTGCAGACAGCTCAATACGCATAATGTAAATTTCTATATTGGGGTACAGTTAATTGCCTGACCAATTATATCAATTTGGCAGCATAATATACACGAATTGTATACCCCATACTGTTTGAGTGTCTGTACCAGTCCAGCGACCGGATAATAAGCATCATCGACACGGAAAGTGTTGACACAGTACAAACAAATTCAAAAACGGATAAAGCAAGTCCACTAACATATAGTATTTCACTATTTAGGGATTGTACCATTGCGAATTTCCGTACAGACCCTGTGGCTCAGAGATCTGCGGCTTTGGTGAAAGTCTGCACATGTATAACAGTGCAGCAGAGCCAGAATAAAAACACGACAGTAACAAGAGATACTCGTGGTTGTTAAATCATTACTGAATTTCTATTAAGCCACAGCACTGTGAAATGATTATTATAAACGCTGTGATATTATAAGAGTAGCACTGCTATTTCTATTCTACCACTTGACATTTCATGCTAATTAATAAACTCATGCATGCGATAAACTTGCGGACAGCTCAATACGCATACGCATAATGTAAAATTCTACATTGGGGTACAGTAAATTGCCTGACCAATTATATCAATTTGGCAGCATAATATACACGAATTGTATATCCCATACTACTTGAGTGTCTGTACCAGTCCAGCGACCTGATAGTAAGCATCATCGACACGGAAAGTGTTGACACAGTACAAACAAATTCAAAAACGGATAAAGCAAGTCCCCTAACATATAGTATTTCACTATTGAGGGATTGTACCATTGCGAATTTCCGTACAGACCCTGTGGCTTAGAGATCTGCGGCTTTGGTGAATGCCTGCACATACATAACAGTGCAGCAGAGCCAAAATAAAAACACGACAGTAACAAGATATACTCGTGGCTGTTAAATCATTACAGAATTTCTATTTAAGCCATAGCACTGTGACATGATGATTATAAACGCTGTGATATTATAAGAGTAGCATTGCTATTTCTATTCTACTACTTGACATTTCATGCTAATTAATAAACTCATGCATGTGATAAACTTGCGGACAGCTCAATACGCACAATACAAATTTGCATATTGGGGTACAATATACTGCTTGACCATTCATATCTATTTGGCAGCATAATATACACGTATTGTATATCCCATTGTGCCTAAGTATCTGCGGCAGTCCAGCGATCTGTCAACAAGCACCATCGACACGGAAGTGTTGACACAGCACAAACAAACTTGAAACGGACACAGTTAGTCCCCTAGCATATAGTATTTTACTATCTAGGGATTATACTATTGTGAGGTTACGTACAGCCACTCCGTTTCATCACTGTACCAGAGTGTCGACACAGTGTCAACTATTGAATTCTTTGTACAAATAGGTAGCAGGACTTATAAATCATATAAATCATTGAAACAATTACCAATCAATGAAGATACAACAGTGTTTACAGAAACAGCAACAAGTGTTATAAGAGGAATTGTCACACACTTGGAGCATACATTGTTTCCAATAAAACGCAACACAACAGGAACATATTAATTAAAAGACTGATTGAAGACACACAAGTCCCCACATGTGCTGTTTTTAACACGCACTATGTTTTCACTTTGTTTGTCATTTTATGTGTTTTTGGTTTTATATTTCGCGTCTTTTTAGAATAAACAAATTAAAGGTTAATTTTTATTGACTCTAATTAATTCTTTTTGGTGCACCACAAACCAGACACACGTTCTCTTTCTCCATATTTCAACCCTGGGCATGGCAGGGGGCTGGAGGGCATCAGGACCCGCCCACTTCCGCTTTGGGGCCCAGCAACAGTTGCCAGGGCAAGCCTGGGCATGGCAGGGGGCTGGAGGACGCCAGGACCCGCCCACTAACGCTTTGGGGCCCAGCAACAGTTGCCAGGGCAAGCCTGGGCATGGCAGGGGGCTGGAGGGCGTCAGGACCCGCCCACTTCCGCTTTGGGGCCCAGCAACAGTTGCCACGGCAAGCCTGGGCATGGCAGGGGGCTGGAGGACGCCAGGACCCGCCCACTTCCGCTTTGGGGCCCAGCAACAGTTGCCAGGGCAAGCCTGGGCATTGCAGGGGGCTGGAGGGCGTCAGGACCCGCCCACTTCCGCTTTGGGGCCCAGCAACAGTTGTTAGGGCAAGCCTGGGCATGGCAGGGGGCTGGAGGACGGTAGGACCCGCCCACGTCCGCTTTGGGGCCCAGCAACAGTTGCCATGGCAAGCCTGGGCATGGCAGGGGGCTGGAGGAAGGTAGGACCCGCCCACTTCCGCTTTGGGGCCCAGCAACAGTTGCCAGGGCAAGCCTGGGCATGGCTGGGGGCTGGAGGGCGCCAGGACCCGCCCACTTCCGCTTTGGGGCCCAGCAACAGTTGTTAGGGCAAGCCTGGGCATGGCAAGGGGCTGGAGGGCGCCAGGATCCACCCACTTCCGCTTTGGGGGCCAGCAACAGTTGCCAGGGCAACCCTGGGCATGGCAGGGGGATTGAGGTCGCCTGGCCCCGCCCACTTCCGCTTTGGGGGCTAGCAACAGTTGCCAGGGAAAGCCTGCGCATGGCAGGGGGATTGAGGTCGCCTGGCCCCGCCCACTTCCGCTTTGGGGCCCAGCAACAGTTGTTAGGGCAAGCCTGGGCATGGCAGGGGGCTGGAGGACGGTAGGACCCGCCCACTTCCGCTTTGGGGCCCAGCAACAGTTGCCAGGGCAACCCTGGGCATGGCAGGGGGCTGGAGGGCGCCTGGCCCCGCCCACTTCCGCTTTGGGGCCCAGCAACAGTTGCCAGGGCAAGCCTGGGCATGGCAGGGGGCTGGAGGACGGTAGTACCCGCCCACTTCCGCTTTGGGGCCCAGCAACAGTTGCCAGGGCAAGCCTGGGCATTGCAGGGGGCTGGAGGACGGTAGGACCCGCCCACGTCCGCTTTGGGGCCCAGCAACAGTTGCCAGGGCAAGCCTGGGCATGGCAGGGGGCTGGAGGACGGTAGGACCCGCCCACTTCCGCTTTGGGGCCCAGCAACAGTTGCCAGGGCAAGCCTGGGCATGGCAGGGGGCTGGAGGACGGTAGGACCCGCCCACTTCCGCTTTGGGGCCCAGCAACAGTTGCCAGGGCAAGCCTGGGCATGGCTGGGGGCTGGAGGGCACCAGGACCCGCCCACTTCCGCTTTGGGGCCCAGCAACAGTTGTTAGGGCAAGTCTGGGCATGGCAAGGGGCTGGAGGGCGCCAGGACCCGCCCACTTCCGCTTTGGGGGCCAGCAACAGTTGCCAGGGCAACCCTGGGCATGGCAGGGGAATTGAGGTCGCCTGGCCCCGCCCACTTCCGCTTTGGGGGCTAGCAACAGTTGCCAGGGAAAGCCTGGGCAAAGCAGGGGGATTGAGGTCGCCTGGCCCCGCCCACTTCCGCTTTGGGGCCCAGCAACAGTTGTTAGGGCAAGCCTGGGCATGGCAGGGGGCTGGAGGACGGTAGGACTCGCCCACTTCCGCTTTGGGGCCCAGCAACAGTTGCCAGGGCAACCCTGGGCATGGCAGGGGGCTGGAGGGCGCCTGGCCCCGCCCACTTCCGCTTTTGGGGCCCAGCAACAGTTGTTAGGGCAAGCCTGGGCATGGCAGGGGGCTGGAGGACGGTAGGACCCGCCCACTTCCGCTTTGGGGCCCAGCAACAGTTGCCAGGGCAACCCTGGGCATGGCAGGGGGCTGGAGGGCGTCAGGACCCGCCCACTTCCGCTTTGGGGCCCAGCAACAGTTGCCAGGGCAACCCTGGGCATGGCAGGGGGCTGGAGGGCGTCAGGACCCGCCCACTTCCGCTTTGGGGCCCAGCAACAGTTGCCAGGGCAAGCCTGGGCATGGCAGGGGGCTGGAGGGCGCCAGGATCCGCCCACTTCCGCTTTGGGGCCCAGCAACAGTTGCCAGGGCAACCCTGGGCATGGCAGGGGGCTGGAGGGCGCCAGGACCCGCCCACTTCCGCTTTGGGGCCCAGCAACAGTTGCCAGGGCAAGCCTGGGCATGGCAGGGGGCTGGAGGGCGCCAGGATCCGCCCACTTCCGCTTTGGGGCCCAGCAACAGTTGCCAGGGCAACCCTGGGCATGGCAGGGGGCTGGAGGGCGTCAGGACCCGCCCACTTCCGCTTTGGGGCCCAGCAACAGTTGCCAGGGCAAGCCTGGGCATGGCAGGGGGCTGGAGGGCGCCAGGATCCGCCCACTTCCGCTTTGGGGGCCAGCAACAGTTGCCAGGGCAACCCTGGGCATGGCAGGGGGCTTGAGGTTGCCAGGACCCGCCCACTTCCGCTTTGGGGCCCAGCAACAGTTGCCAGGGCAACCCTGGGCATGGCAGGGGGCTGGAGGGCGTCAGGACCCGCCCACTTCC